>NC_056574.1:6094448-6108867 GCF_018340385.1 Cyprinus carpio | reverse complement strand
GATACTTTAAGAATACAAAACAGGAGATATAAAATGGTAGCTGCCTCATCGGATGGCAGTAGCACCAAGGGGGTAGCTGTGTTAATGAGACGTAATCTGACTATAAACATAATTAAAGTAAGCTCAGATGCTTCAGGAAGGCTAGCATTCTGTTGTACCTCCATTGAAGGAAGGAAAGTAGCCTTTATTAGTATTTATGCCCCAGCCATCTTTGACTATGCATTTTTTTCAGAACATTACAAAAGAATTGTTAACTTTAGATGAGTACCACCTGGTTATTGGTGCAGACATGAATACAGTTTTTGACAATACTCTAGACAGGTCTGCCGCTGTCGCTACTCACATTCAGATAACTTCTTCTAAGGCTTTAGGAAATTTAGCAAAGGACCTTAATTTGGTGGATCTTTGGAGACTACATAATCCTTAATCAAGAGATTACACATTCTACTCTCCAAGCCATAAGTCTTTTTCTAGGATAGACTACCTACTTATTTCCAGTGAATTGGTTTCTGAATTGGTTTGGTATCTTCCTCAATAAACCTTCTTTCTAGGCATATCTCAGATCATAACCCTATTGAAGCAACATTTAGTTTTGGAGATATCAGAAACAATAAGTCTTCTAGGTGGAGGTTTAATTCCTCATTACTACAGAATGAAAGCTTCCTCCTTAATCAACTAAAACTTGAACTTAACAAATTCATAGACATTAATAAGGGCAGTGTAGAGAATCCAATGTTCTTATGGGCCTCCATAAAGGGATTCCTCAGGAACAATGCAATCAAATTCTCATCTCACAATAAACATAATAGACTACGTCAGATTTCAGATTTAGAACAAAAATGCGAACGAATAGAAGGCCAGCTTAAAAGGAATTATAGTAAAGACATGGAATCTCAATTGAAGACACATCAAGCTGAACTAAATAATCTGTTACGACATAGAGTAGAGTATTTAATGCATATTACTAAACACAAATATTATTCACAAGGTAGCCGTCCAAGTCATCTTCTTGCCCTAACTCTGAAACGTCAGGAGAAGAGCCGAACAATAGCTTGCATCAATCAAGGAGTCAAGGAGAAACAGTGACAACTACTCTTGATATAAATGAGTCATTCGCATCCTTTTTTTGCAAAACTATACTCTAGCGACTGTCAGCCCTCTGAGAATGATTATACAAATTCTTTAACACACCTGAATCTTCCTACTGTTTCCCATAGAGGATGCAGAACATCTTGACTTGCCTATCTCACTTGAGGAATTACAACTAGCGCTAAAAAGTATGAAGAGAGGGCGCTCCCCAGGCCTTGATGGTTTGCCGGTTGAGCTTTATTCAGTTTTGTGGGAGACTTTAGGTCCTTTTTGGCTGGATTCTATAAACTTTGCTATTGAACAAGGGCATTTCCACAAAGACCTTAACACTGCTCTTATTTCAGTTATCCCCAATCTGGACAAAGACCCTTCTGACTGTGCAAGCTACTGGCCAATATCACTTATTAATGCCGACCTCAAAATTTATTCCTGTGTATTAGCCCACAGACTAGAGTCAGTATTACAAGATTTAATACATCCTGACCAAACAAGTTTATTAAAATGATTCAGGTGCTGTACGCGAACCCTTCTGCTAGAGTCTGTATAGGACAGGGGTGTCAAACATACGGCCCACAGAGGTGTCCAATCCGGCCCGCAGGAGGATTTAAACAATAATATAAAATAATAAATAAAACATCATTTTAAAAATTAAATAAAGTGCATTCACTACAATATATATATATATTTTTTTAATTTAAAGCGGAACAAATCGCTCATTTATTTACGGTGATATCCCACCTCGGGAGTCGGGACACCTAACACTGCGTTTTAAAGCGCGCCAGAATCTCGAGCAGCACGAGTATGATGATAGCTGCGCTGTGACTGATGCTTGTGTGGCAATTTTCTGGTGATTTTAAACATGTCCAAAAGAAGAAATTTGACCTGGAAGGGTCATTTAAGGAGAAACGGAAAGAAAGGTTTTGTAATCTCAACTCCGACAGGTATGTTTAATCACAACTCGAGGCTGTGGTAAATGTGTGCAATATTAAACGACACTGACGCACTGGACAGCTTCGCATGAAGTAATTGAGCGAGGAGGGTGCGATATTTATCATGTACTAATATCCTAACTGTTGTTTTAATGATGTGCAAGCTGACATTTCGTAACTTTGCAAAACAAACAAACAAACACATCATGACAGTTTTTCAGTGCTGGATGAAAGCTATCAGATTACAATATAATTCAAGATATGGGGGCAAAAATGCCCTGTAAGAAATTTTATATAGTTAAGTAATGTCTAAGTATAACAAGAGTGTTGCTTTCCCGAATTTCAGCGCGATCGCAAATGAATTGATTTTATACAACAGCTCAACAAACAAGATGCTAGTATTAAGTGTGTTATATTAGTCACAATGCTGTCTGTTTATCTCTGTTTCAGCAAGAAAAAGTTTTTAACAAAGCCGAAGACCAATTATGCGTCTCCAAGCAGCACTGTGCTCATTCACAGTTATGAATGAGCTCATTCATTTGTTACTGAATGAATCTATGTTTTTGAACAAATCAATGATTCAGTGGCCCATTCATAAAGACAATGCCTGCGTCCCAATCTGCATACTATCCATCCTAAATTCTATGTGATATTAGTAATTTTCAATACTATTTAGGGCAGATAGGGTGGATAGTATGCACATTGGGAAGCAGGGAATCAATAGCTTCGTTTCTGAACGAGTCAGCCGTTCTGAATGAATCAATGGATCTGAATGAGTCAATGGATCACTCATAAAGACGGAGACTTGCTGCCACCTACTGGTGGCTTTAGTGTCATGTTTATTTATCCATGACAGGTTTAAAACAACCAAAGGTGCTCAAAATCTCAAAAAATCTCAACAACACACTATTCAAAATATGGTAATTATCACTATCAAAAAAATAAATAAAAAATACATTTTGTGTCAATATTGCACACCCCCTAAAATAACCTAGCATCATCTTTAAAAAAAGTTTTCCTAGAATTTTTTTGTTTGTATGGTTAATATGAATGTAATTGTGAGCACACTAGGGTTTAACAAAAGGTAATTCGGCCCGCACAAGGGGACATTTTCTCCGATCCGGCCCTCAACCTTAAATGAGTTTGACACCCCTGGTATAGGAGGTGTCATTTCAAATTTGTTTACTATAAACCGTGGTACAAGACAGGGCTGTCCTCTGTCCCCTTTAATCTTTAATCTTTCCATAGAACCTCTAGCGCAGTATATTCGTAATAATATAACTATTTCTCCTATTCACATTGGCACTTCTACTCACAAAGTGTCAATGTATGCAGATGGTACATTAATATATATGTCAGATGTACAGCATTCTCTTCCCAACACTGTTAAAATATTAAATATGTTTGGTGCACTGTCCGGTTGCTTTGATGTTAGTTAACAGGGATAGAAGTCAGTTAGTTTTACCTACTAATATTGCAATTACCAAAGAGGTTAAATATCTAGGAGTGTTAATTCAAACATCTATTACAACCATAACTAAATTAAACTACACAAATGTTTTGAAGAAGGTTTAAGAGGATACAAAAAGATGGTCTGCTCTCCCCGCATCTGTCCCGTCTCGCATAGCAGTAGTGAAAATGAATATTTTACCACACATTAATTTTATCTCCTCTATGCTACCACTACCTCCGCCGAAGGATTACTGGTCCAAGGTTGACTCGTTACTCACAAAATATATATATGGAATGGGAGGCGACCACGTATTAAGCGGTCCACACTACAGCATAATAGACTAGAAGGAGGCTGGGCACTCCCCAACTTTAAATACTATCACTGGTGATTTATCTTGCGTCCAATGAAGCAGTGGTTGGATCCAAATTCTATATCACCATGGAAAGAGAATAGAACAAGACATAATTGCTCCCATTAGGCTTAGGGATTTTCTATTTTCTGGTCTCTCTATTAACCATTGTACATTGAGGTATGGCCCAGTATTGAACATACATGCTTCAGATCATTTAGACAAGTTGAGAGATTAGTGGGTTTTACATCAAAATGGCATAAAACATCTCCTGTATGGCATATAACAAGTTATTGTCTGGAAATAAGCCGTTTATTCATGATGTATGGGCAGAGAAGGGTATATGGGTCATTGGAGACTTAAATGGTGAACATTCTTTACTAAGCTTTAATGACTTGGTTTTCACTCACTTTACGGTAGCAAACCCAGGACATTCCCTTATTCTTTAACTTCAGACTCAGGTCAGCTTTCAAAGCACACAAGTTTGTATGGGGCTCAGAGATGAAGGAGCATCCAATAGTTGGTTGGATAAAGGTGGCCCCAAAAAGTGTCGTCTCTTTTTCTGTATGCCAGGTTTCTATCATATTTATCTCCTAAGCCTAGTACACTAGCATGGGATCGTGCAATGGCACTCAGACGTAGAGAAATAGACTGTGAACACAAGCTGGGCCAATATATGTAGCTCCTCTCATAATCCTAATCATCAGTTTATTCATATGAAGATATATCATAGGGTATATCTTACTCCTAGAATCAGACACTTAATTGGTCATGCTCCACACCCATTTTGTACCTTGTGCTCACAAAATACTTTGGGGACTTTTATGCATATAATGTGGGACTGCCCCAAGATTTATGATTTTTGGAATAAGGTGTTACAAGCATTGTCTGATCTGATTGATATTCAGCTCCCTATGGACCCTGCTTTACATCTTCTCAATGATGATTCTAAACTTGAAGGCATGAATGAAAGGTCTAGAAAAATTTGGTTAGCTGGTCTTACAGCAGCCAAGAAAATCATTGTTCAAGTTTGGGTTCCACCCCACAACTTAGCCCATAAGCAGGGACGTGCACAGACATTTTGAGGGGCAGGGGCTCAAGTGAAATAAAGGGCACTTCTCATAATTACGTATTTTTTTCTTTTTTTAAAACAAAAAAGTATATATATTAACGCAACACTGACTTCCTTTAAAAAAAAAATAATTAAAAAAATTAATTTTATCTTCCTCAAACTCTAATTTTCAAAAGATGTCTACAAAATAATCAGTTCACACAGAAACCATGGTCTCCTTAGTATTCACTAGGTTTATAGAGCAGCAAAGGAAACCATCCCACAATGTGCATGTTTTGAAAACATTTTCTATGCTACTAGTTTCAAGTATATATTTAGAATAACCCAAAATAACTGCATCAAGCAGAGGGGTGTGTTTTACTAATAATTTGTTTATTTTTTTGCACAAGGCACTACATCATTTTAATTATTTTGGTGTTATCAGTTAACACTTTTAAATCAACACAAATATTCACTCTAAACTGAAGAGGGTTGTTGCTGCTATTTTGTTAACTTTACTGAAAAAATCACTGCAAAAATGATTGAAAAAATACAAAAATACAGCAACTTAATAAAATTCTTACAAAAAAAGGGTCTTCTACTTCAAAATAAAATCTGTTACTTCCATTCCCTGGTTGTCTCTCCTTCCTCCCTTACAGCGGCAACCTTCTGGGGGCCATGTCCCTGTAGATGTTTATTACTTCACTGTGGTTTACAGGAATGTCTTTCTCAATAGCCAGGAGGAAGAGATCAGAAAGCCTTTCTTCGGTGCATAGGCTTCTGAGTGTGTCTTTAACCAGTTTGAGCTTGGAAAATGACCTCTCCACTGTTGCTGTTGACACTGGAATTGTTGCATAAGTTCTTATCATTTCCACCAGTGTTGGAAAGATATCCTGTCCACTGTTGTCTCTCAGTTTCTTTAACATCTCCTTCATGGTGGATGTGTTTGGGAAAGATGCATGAAAAACCCTGAGCTCTGTTTTCAACTTCTGCTCCTCTCCTCCATAGAATTCACACAGTGTGTGAATGGCCTCAAGAGAGTCAGGACCCACTGCATCTTTGCCTATCCAGTTGTTGGCCTTTGTCAAACTGTGGAGTGCGTTCAGTATTTTACTGGACTGTGTCTCACCTTCTCCCCCAAATCTTCTTTGTAGTTCCTGAGAAAGAACATCTAAGAATGAATAGTACACCTTTACTCTGTAGTAGTCTTCTACTGACTGGAAGGAGTGGCTCTCTGTGGCTGCACCAGTACTTTGGCTGTACTTTGCAGGCACCCTCCTCTGCCTTTGCTGTGGCACTCTTAAACAGTTTTCCAAACTGTTCTTCTGTCCTGAGGTTGGACATGGTGTCCTTCACTCCATCAACAACTGTATATGCTGTGGACAGATCAATTTCACAGTTCTGTAGAGCATCAGAGGCAAAAGCAGTGACTTCAAAGACAGGAGTGGCGATCTCAAGGCAGAGCAAAAACTCAGTCTATGGCTTTAAGGTACATCCTGGCGTCTCCAGCAGCAGTATCTGGAGGCTCCCTGCTCTGTAATGTCAGTGAGGACCTTGACCACAGAGCTCATCATCACTTTAAGGAGGGCCTTCAGGGCTTTTTCTCTGCATGCGCAACGTGTGTCAGAGAGTTTCTGCAGTTGGATTACACGCTCTCCAGGGTGCAGGGCCTTTTGGCATTTCACAAATGCAGTGTGTCTTTTCGTAGAGCTGGTGAGAAATACATAGAGCTTCTGTACCAGGTTAAAAAAGGTAATGAAGTGGAAGGCTTGATTTTGCAGCTTCAACTAAGACCAGAGTTTAAGCAGTGGGCTTGGCAGTGCACATACAGAGCCTTTTCATTGTGTTGCAGTATTCTTGACTGCAGTCCTCTATATTGACCACTCATATTGGCAGCACCATCATAGCATTGACCACGCATGTTTTGGATCTGTAGGCCGTTGTTCTTTAGCAAGTCAAGAACTGTTTTCTCCATTTCCTCACCTGTTGTTTTTGACACATTGCAGACCTGGACGAAGCATTCCTTGACTTTCATTTGATACACATAACGCACAACAAGAGAGACCTGCTCGCAATGAGATACATCAGTGGTTTCATCTATAAGTACTGAATATATATTGGCCTCCTCTATCTCTTTCCATATCTCTCTTTTTGTGAATGTGGCCCAGGGCTTTGATGAGATCATTTTGTGTTCTGTTTTGAGAGAAGTGAAACTTGACACCTCTTCTTACCCATTTTCTGGTCTTTGACATTATCCAAAATGTAGTCTGAGTACACTGTCATACTGGCTAAACATTTTAACAAGTTCAAGGAAGTTGCCCTGGTTTGAGCTTGTGGCAGACTCATCATCACCCCCTGAAAGCCTTCCCCTGCCGTGCAAGATATAAAGTTATGTCAATTAATCGGGTCAAAATTTCTCTGTTTCTTTTTTTCTCTCTCTCTCTTTTTGCCTTGTCTTGAGCATATGATACATCAAAAGCTGCTTGTAAAGCACTATTTTTATACGTGTTCCATCGCACCATGCTTGTTAAGTGGGCCTCTGAGTCTGCATGCTCTTGCATTTTTTCAAGTGCCCTTTTCCAGTTGTCAACACCAGCCACTCTCCACGTACTCTTCGTGTACTTTTGTTCATTAAGAAAAAGCCGACAGCTAAAAGCAGTACATACTATCCTTGTCAGGTGAATACTCCAACCATGGCCTATTTTCATACCATGTCTTCTGAAATGATCGGCCTTCAGTATTCTTGGGGAATCTGAGAACAGGTTGGGATGGTCCTCTATCGACACACATTTTCACATAACTGGCATTACACTGGAGATCAAAAGCTTTGTTGTGTGCAGGATCTGTTGGATACTTTAAGGATGCAATTTTTGATATGGCCCCTTCTACACTACCAACAGTTTCCTCACCCCTCATCATCTTCTATTGCTTCCTCAAACTCAACATTATCCACCCGTTTCCCCCTCTAATATAGTCTCTTCCTCTCTTCACCACTGACATTGATTTCTTGATCATCTTTGTAATCTGTGTCAGTCGTTGCCTCTATAACCTCCTTTTGTCTTTCAGTTGTCGTTTTAGAGATTTCAACTGCTCTCTCAGGTCTAACACACTTTCAGCATCTGAGTTATCTGTTCTCTCTCTTGGGTTTTGCTTCTGGTAAACTGGTTGTAACCATGCATTTAGCGATTTGCTACTCTTGGCTGTTTCCTGGCGCTCCTTCTCCTTCCTTTTCTGTATCCTCTCTTTTTTTTTTGGCATTATGCTGCCTGCCTGGCCCTGCACTGGCAAGCATGATTAAAATTAATTGTTTAAATACTTTTTTGTTTCACAAGCAAAATAACTTTTTAGCTTCACACAACTAAGCATCAGAATACTGAATTGCCTTAATGTTTTAATCAAATATATTAATATTATTATTGCTATGCATGTACACATACACAATAACTGATGGTGACTGACCAAGGACTTAGTTTCACATTTGGAGGGAGGACTGTATCATCACCATCATCAAATAAAACCTTCAAAATCCACATTTAGATGGAGTTTGTTTTAAACCTACTACACTCAAAAAATATTCTGTGGCTTAGTAAATATTTTTTAACTTAATTAACTTTATAAAATCTCTGAAAATCTTACTTGATTGTTTAATTAAACTTACCAAAATATTGAGTAAAAATTAAATAAAATTAAATAAAAGCCAATGTCATGTATGTATTTGTGGTCGTATGGAATACTATTTTAATGGAAAGGTTTAGAGGAAATAAAAAAAAAGTTCATAAATAAAAAGTTAATTATAAATATTGACTACATTATTTTTAATGTTTAATGTTAACTTATTTCTACTCAGTTTTATTTATTAATGTACAGATGCAGTTACTCAGATTTACTACATTTAGAGTGTAGCCTATCCTCCATCTGTTTGCATCTGTAGATTTCTTCTAGATTCACCAATTTAGATTTCTAAATTTCAGGGGGAAAGACTCTTGATGTAAGTCATTAACTAGCTGGGGACGTTCTTATTTTATTAACTTATTTTATTACATGGCTTGGTTGATCTCCAATGTAGAATGCGGTCTGTTATTTCTTGATAACAGACCGCTGTGCGGAGTATAACAGACCGTTGCCAAGAAAAAACAGAGCGTTGCTATGGACTCACAGGATTCTAACCGTAGAGACGAAGCGTACTATTTTCTTTAGCGGAAGCAATACAATCGGGTTTAAATCAATAAACTCCCTTTTAATATTTTGTGTCAAATTATTTATTTATTTGGTAGGTAGCCATGTAATAAGCAGGAGGATAATGTATAGCGATTATCCCTTACACAGCTCTAGTCTAGTAGCTCATGAGGCATGCATGCTAGCAAAACACAGGTTAACTAAGTTATATTTGCCTTTGGCTAATCAGACAGTAAATTCGAGCATTATTCGAGGCACTGGAATTTTAATCTTTTGTTCATCACCAGCTCCACTCACCTCAGACACAAGCCAAGAAAAACACTGCTGGGAGGGGCTGCTGCTGCCTGCAGGTGTGTGTCTGTGTATCTGATGTGTGCCGATGTGCGTCGATGTGCGCCGCTGCGCGCAAGTGGGGAAGGGAGGGGGGGGGGGGGTTGGGGTCAATGAGCGCTTCAGAACTCCTGACCTGATATTTAGATATATCTATTCTTCAATAAAAATATTTGTTTGACAGGGAAGCTGTGCACAAACAAGAATATATATTCTTTTTTCAAAAAAAAAAAAAAAAAAAAGCCACCCCAGAAAAAAAGGGCACTTTCACTCCAGGAATAAAAAGGGCAGGTGCTCAAGCCCCCTTTGATGTCTATGTGTGCACGTGCCTGCCCATAAGCATTGGCTGAATACGTTCTTAGAGATTCTTTTTCTTGAACTTTCTTCTGCCAAGATCAACGGCGCTACACCTCGGACTATACAAACATGGAGCAATGGAATCGCTAGAGTTCAGGACATTTTACTGGAAAGACACTAAGTGGACTGTTCTATAACACTGACTGTGCTACACTGATAGTTTTGTTGTATCCCATGCGGTAGGGGTGGGAGGGGAGGTGGGATGGGAGGGTGATGAATGTATTGTTGTGTATATCTGTACTGTCATAACACCTCTTTTATATTGTTACCCAACAAGACAATAAAAATTGAGTACAAAAAAAAAAACATTAATATTAATAATACCAACAAAACATAAAAAAAGTGCTGGGAGCATCCATCAGCAGCATTCTGTAAACTAAGTAAAAACTTGCATCCATCAGCAGCATCCTATAAACAAAGTAAAACTTAAAGCAAATTTAAACAGCAACAAATGAACAAATAATGGAAAATAAATGTAATCTCTCTCTCTCTCTCGCTCTCGAAACATCTCTCTCTCTTGTGTGTGTGTGTGTTATATATATATAATTGTGTGTGTGTGTGTGTGTGTGGTGTGTTATATTTAGCATTTATTTGCAACCCCAGAATTGCATTAAAATCACACACAACCCATATTGTAATAGTGTTTATTTTTTTTTTTTTTTTTTTTTTTTGGATGTGTAAAATGTTTGTTTGACTGTTTTTCACGGCGATACAAACTAGGAAGTATACAGGACAAGCGTCATCCAGAAACGTGCAATGTGAGATTATTGACAATTTACGTTATTAGCCAAATAACCACAATTTTTCGCGCAAAAAAAAAAACAGCAGCAGACGTGAGTGAATTCATCGTGTTGATAATCTATTCACAATATAACGTTAAGTTGGCCGAATGTTGAGAGAAGACATGGTTTTAGTTTCACTATCTCAGCACTGGGGGGATGTGATGATCCGTTAAAGCATATCACTGCAATGACGGACATTGACCGGGAATTCACAGGATAATAACTGAACGGGACAATTGTCATCATAAATCGATTATATTTAGGTGTTTTGCAACTTCAGTGTAGTGATTTATTGCAACTTCAGGAACGTTTACTGCATTCTTACCTTTGAGAGATAACTTATTGATGTGTGATGATGATCACCTGAAGCAGCTCCTGTGCTTTCGGTTGTGGAGAGCGGAACATTTTCCAGCCGCGGCCAGCCGTATTGATTGGCCAGGCTCGTGACTCCCAACAAATCAGACAGACGATGGGCGGAGCTTAGTCTAGGCCACAGAGCGGTGCGCTCTGACTGAGGTGGCTGGATCAGTGCCAGATCGCGCATTTCAAAGTAAAAGGGTTTTATCGGCAAATCGGTTTTGAAAATGGCCGATGCCGATAACAATAAAAATGCTTAATATCGGCGCCGATAATCGGCCACGCCGATAATCGGTCGACTCCTAATGCACATTCAGGTCACGGAAGGTCCCGTTCCACCACATCCCAAAGATGGTCTATTGGGTTGAGATCTGGTGACCTGTCTGTGGGGGCCATTTTAGTACAGTGAACTCATTGTCATGTTCAAGAAACCAATTTGAAATGATTCGAGCTTTGTGACATGGTGCATCATCCTGCTGGAAAGTAGCCAATCAGAGGATGGGTACATGGTGGTCATAAAGGGATGGACAAGGTCAGAAACAATGCTCAGGTAGGCCGTGGCATTTAAACGATGCCCAATTGGCACTAAGGGGCCTAAAGTGTGCCAAGAAAACATCCCCCCCACCATTACACCACCGCCACCAGCAGCCTGCCAGTGGTAACAAGGCATGATGGATCCATGTTCTCATTCTGTTTACGCCAAATTCTGACTCTAACCATCTGAAGTCTCACAGAAATCGAGACTCATCAGACCAGGCAACATTTTTTTCAGTCTTCAACTGTCAATTTTGGCTGAGCTCGTGCAAAATTGTAGCCTCTTTTTCCTATTTGTAGTGGAGATGAGTGGTACCCGGTTGGGTCTTCTGCTGTTGTAGCCCATCCGCTTCAAGGTTGTGCCTGTTGTGGCTTCACAAATGCTTTGCTGCATACCTCGGTTGTAACGAATGGTTATTTCAGTCAAAGTTCCTCTTCTATCAGCTTGAATCCATTCTCCTCTGACCTCTAGCATCAACAAGGCATTTTCGCCCGCAGGACTGATGTTTTTCCCTTTTCACACCATTCTTTGTAATATTTGGAAACACCTAGAAAAGGTTGTGCGTTGAAAATCCCAATAACTGCGCAGATTGTGAAATTACTCAGACCGGCCCGTCTGGCACCAACAAACCATGCCACGCTCAAAATTGCTTAAATCACCTTTCTTTTCCCATTCTGGACATTCAGTTTGGATGTTCAGGAGATTGTCTTGACCAGGTACCACACCCTAAAGGCATTGAAGCACCTGCAATGTGATTGGTTGATAGATAATGGCCTTGAGAAATTGAACAGGTGTTCCCTATAATCCTTTGGGTGAGTGTATGTAAATCTATATATGTTAATTGGTTTTTAGGATCATTATCACATGATCCTTTAGAAATCATTCTAATATGATGATTCATTATCAAAGTTGGAAACAGTTCTGCTGCTTTATATTTTTTCAGAACATGTGATTTTTTTTAGGATACTTTGATGAATAAAAAAAAAAAAAAAAAAAAAAAAAAGCTATGTTTTTAAAATATAAATATTTTGTAATATACACTACTGGTCAGTAATTTGGGGTCAGTAATTATTTATTTATTTATTTTTTAAATAAAATCAATACTTTTATTCAGCAAGGATGTGTTAAATTGATAAAAAGTGATAGTAAAGAAAATATATTATTAGAATATATATTAGATTTTTTTTTTTTTGAATAAATGCAGTTCTTTTTAACCTTTTATTCATCAAATATATTAGACAGCAGAACTGTTTCCAACACTCATAATAAATCAGAATATCAGAATGATTTCTAAATGATCATGTGATAGACTGATGTTACATGTGACACTGAAGGCTGGAGTAATGATGCTGAAAATTCAGCTTTGCATCACAGGAATAAATTATTTTTTTTATCTCCTTAAGTATATTCAAATAGAAAAACTATTATTTTAAAGTTGTACCCTTCAAAATATTTATTGCTTTTTTCTGTATTTTTTGATCAAATAAATTGCTGGCTTGATGTGAGCAGAATAAAAATGGACTCCCAAAAAAGATGAGAGATTTTGCTAGTTTTGGCTGTCTTCTGCAAAATTTTCCCCAAAACATTTTTTTCCCCTATGTTTTTAAAAATATAAATATTTTGTAATATACACTACTGGTCAGTAATTTGGGGTCAGTAATTATTTTTATTTTTTTTTAAATAAAAATCAATACTTTTATTCAGGCAAGGATGTGCTAAATTGATTAAAAGTGATAGTAAAGAAAATACATTATTAGAATATATATTAGATTTTTTTTTTTAATAAATGCAGTTCTTTTTAACCTTTTATTCATCAAATATATTAGACAGCAGAACTGTTTCCAACACTCATAATAAATCAGAATATTAGAATAATTTCTAAATGATCATGTGATAGACTGGATGTTACATGTGACACTGAAGGCTGGAGTAATGATGCTTTCGAAAAATTCAGCTTTTTTTTTTTTGAATAATTTTTTTTTTTTTTTTTTTTTTTTTTAAGTATATTCAAATAGAAAACTATTATTTTAAGTTGTAATATTTCAAAAAATTACTGTTTTTTCTGTATTTTTGATCAAATAAATGCAGGCTTGATGAGCAGAAGAGACTTCTTTCAAAAACATTAAAAATAGTAATGTTTCCAAACTTTTGACCTGTACTCTCATATGTGTGTGTATATATATATAATCCTACAGCTATATATTATTATTATGCTAAAACTTAACAGCAAAATGTTTTGAGCAGAACAAACAAAAAAAGAAAAAGTAGCTTGGTTTTTATACCATTTATATATATATATATATATATATATATATAAAATAAAAATAAAAAAATTAACTCCCCAAAAGATGAGAATTTTGCTAGTTTTGGCTGTCTTCTGGGTAAAATTTTTCCCCAAAATATGGTTAACGTAGATACAAAAGAATAACTAGTAAATAATCATTTCTGGTGTTGTTTGTGTTGAACTCAGCAATATTCCAGCTTGCTAGGTCTCTATGCGCCAAATGTCATGTACAGTGTCTGGCCTGTAGCTAGTACTTGGATGGGAGACCACCTTGCTTGCACACACTCAGGTGCTTTAAGCTTTTGGGTTTTACATGCCAGATGTGCCATTTTCTGGGGACACGTCCTGGCCAGTATTTCAAAATTGCCTAAAATAACCAGGTTTTAGCGGTTTGCTTTGCACAGATGGATTGTTGTATAACATCTAAGTACGCTTAGAGCTATAAAGATCAGGCCGACAGCTCCTTATGCTTTCAATCACTCTCGTGGTCCTTTGATGTTCATTCACAATCTGTTTAAGGGCCGCTTCCCAAGGTGAACACACTAATATGTATCGCTCCGCTTTGACCATTCCCTGTATTCCCACCTGCTCTTGTGCATGATTGGTCCATTATATACAATACCTTCAATGTTTTTGATCAACCTACTTTTACATCATTACCGTTTAACTTAGTATGGATACTAGGCAAACAAAGCCAAAACCTGATATTTTAGGCAATATAGAAGTC
>NC_056574.1:6093319-6093448 GCF_018340385.1 Cyprinus carpio | reverse complement strand
TACATTTCCTGATTTTAATTAAACTTCATCAATTTGTTCGTTGTATGATGCCGATCGCATATACAGTATGTGACTATTAGGAGTCAAAATTATAGCGCCACCAACTGGCAGCAGGAAGTGTGTCATTTT
>NC_056574.1:6092969-6093037 GCF_018340385.1 Cyprinus carpio | reverse complement strand
CTGACGCTTGGCGAATATAAACGAAAACAGCCACGTGAAATTTGAGAAATAAATCTGAAGTGGATCAT
>NC_056574.1:6038537-6092961 GCF_018340385.1 Cyprinus carpio | reverse complement strand
ATATCAACTGTCAAAGATTTGTCTGGATAATATTCTATTTTGAGGCGATCACATTCTTAGAATTTCATTAAACTCAGACACATATCAGTATTAAATGATAGCTAGACACTGACACTGGACGCATTGGCGAGATAAACGAAAACGCCACGTGAAAATTGAGAAATCAATCTGAATGATCATGATACTGGAATTTGAATATTAGTGAGACGTGCTTTACCAGCTTCTTCTGTCTTCAATTTTTGATCTATAAAAAACATAAAATCAATCATTCGTCTTGGGCTGCTTTTTTTTTTTTTGTATTGTGTATGTGTCTAGTAGGCATGTATTTATAGTATTTATTATTATTAATTATTATTATTATTATGTATTATTATTATTATTGATTATTATTTGGTCTCTAAACAAGAATTAATCTATATTTAACTAAATCGATGACTGTACATGTTATATTTACATTTTTGATTTTGTCCCCATTTCTGGCATCGCAAACCCCTAAAACTTAAAACATGCACCTATTCAACTATTTTTCGCAATTTCTTTATAATATCGTCCAATTTAACTGGTGTAGGGTTAACACACTTTTATTTTCATAATAAATTTTGTTGGGGGGAGATTATTAGAAGTTATCCGTGGTCTGTAATAAATATTAACAGGTTTTGTTCAGCTGCTTAAAATGTTTGAAGTAGGCTAATTTTTTTTTAAATGTAAATCCTAAACAACACAAAAAATAGTAAAAATAAATACAAACAAAGCAAATACCAAAAAAAATTAGCAACTCAGGCATAGTAATATTCAAGCAACATCTGGGCTTAAAAATGTAAATGTGAAAATTAACTCATGATTAAGCATGAAATAAGTACATAGAAGCAGTAAATTATGATTTTAATGTTGGTAAATTATCAAGTAAACTAATCTATTAAATATTTATACTCATTCAAAATATTATTGGCACCCTTTGCATAATGTTGATTGCCAAAAATGAGGCGCACATTGCTACTGTTATCCACAAATCGATGCCAGCCTGCTGGGCGAAAACAGGATAGGCAAGTAATACTTCAAGATCTGTTCAAAGACTTGAAATGTTTGATTTATGTGTCATAATATAAAACATAAACATTCGCTTCTTTTTTCATCATTTATATGAAATCCCAATATATAAGTAATTATGCAAAATCGTATCATGCGTTCCTAAATACCATTACTTTGTATTTTAACTTGTTTGACAACATAGTTTATTGCAAGTTATCAAACATTACGGAAAAAGTGTTAGAAGGGCTACTATATTAGTTAAGTAGTTTTCATGTTGTGCCATAATAATAGTACTTGCTCACATAGAGGACTCATAATTTACCTGAAAGTAGACATGGGGGGGTTTTTCATTGTGTAACTTGTAAAAAAAAAACATCATCTACACAAGATCAATGTCGGCTTGGCCCCCCAGAAAATGATCCCCCCTTTTACCTCTACCACACCCACAACTGCTTGTTCAGTTGCCTTCCTGTGTTTTGGGCCGGCACAACTGCTTCAGTAACAGGAATGTGATATATACAGCGAACAGGGGAAAAAATAAAAGGCATGACTTATGTGGCATCCAGCTACCTTCTATACGAGATGGTGTTCCACATCCAAGACTTTTATTAGAATAAAGAAAATAGGCAATAAGTTCGAATAAATAGTTTATTAATCATTTAATTTCACATTCTTAATGAATATTGTGTTCTGTTAAATGTGATTTGCAAATGTCTATGATTGCTATCGGTTACTCTGTTAATTGCCGTATTCACCTTAAAACGCTGAGAGGGTGCCAGAGGGTTGCCTGTAAATGCAATGATGGCTCCGCTGAGGTCCAGTTTACCTGATGCCGACCGGGGTGGCGTTTTGCGGATGATGGCTTGAGGGCCCGCCCTCGCTGTCTTGCAGTCTATAATTAAGTACCAATTTTTTTATTTCCTTATGCATTTACAGGAGTCCTGGATTACTAGAGCATTATCCTCTCTATTATAAAAGCGAGGTTTAAATTCACGTTTGCTGTCTGCTGGAATATACCAAGTTGGGCGCATGTATGTAGTAGCGTAGTGTGTAAGTTATTAAGCAAAATAGATAAAGTGAAATCTACAATGAATGATTCATGAGCATTTTTGTTGCGAGAAGGCCATGGGGAGTTAAGAGGGGGGGAATACACATTCTGTCCAAGATGGAATTCGTGGTATGATTATATTTTTTTCCTTCACTTATTGTTAGTATGCTGTCGTCTGGATGAATTGGGACGTGAGATGATGACCAATTTGCTGATGTTAAAAACCTAATTTTTAGATAGTTGTTGAGTGGAAATCGGCAGAAGGCCTCTTGTGGTAGGTTCTTGAAATGCCAAGTCTTTTGACTGGGTGGTTTCTTTCAGGGCAAAATGGATGGGGGGGGGGGTTTTGGACGCGCATTCCCATAACCCCAAACGCTGCTAGGCTGCTAACGTACCTGTACGATGTCTGTACAAAAAGCAGACCAGGATGGACCGCTCTCCAGTGCAGAACTGTAGCATGGAAACTGTATCTAGAAGCATATGTGGATGCGTATCTTATTCCTACATTGTTTGGGTGGGCTGTGCTTTATCATTGCTTGGCTCTGGTGGCACTTATTTGTGGGGGCATTTCTCAATCCATTGATGGGATCTTTTGCATTTTTTTTTTAAAAAAAAAAAAAACAAAAGGGCAATGCAAGTTTTTGGGTCACTTCTGTGATTTGGTAGTACAGTTTCACGCAAAATGAATTGGTTTGAAGCCTTTCCCAATACTTTTGTACATCCACATTAATGAATACAAGAACCATTATTGCAGTTTTAAATATTTTTTAGGGATCATAACTAATGTCCGTATCTTAAACAAAGCGCATTTGTCATGGTCCCTATGAGCTCTAATTATTACAGGTGGCCATATGAATGAAAAAACTGTATTTACGCTTGCGCATAGTTTGATTAATGAAGCATTTCTGTCACATTGGAGAATGAACATAGCCGTGAAGCCTCAAAACACCATTGGTTGCGTTCCTCCTCCTTATGTAATTCATTGTGGGGCATGTTGCAAAAAAGACTGTGATGTTCTAGTCTGGATCACGAATAGTTCGCGGGGCCCACCAATATTTGCATATCGCGCCCAGAGGGCCATGGTCTACTGGCCAGCCTGCCTGAGCCGTAACCCGTGAACAGGCGGATTCATCATGAAGTTCTTCAGTTTATTGTGAATTAGGCACGCGAGGTATAGAACCGGCTTTGAACGGACTCACACTCTACTTCACTTCTAGCTCCGCGCAAATTCCTGAACGCGGCACACGTGACGAGACGTGTAAGAAGAGGCTATGCTGTATACGGACGGTAACCACCCATTTAAAACTTAGTGTACTATAGTTCGGTGTTTCGTTCATGTAATCAAAAGGTTTTTTTCTTGATTGTGACGTTAGGGTCTGTGCTAATAGACAGGGTAGGCAAGGCCATATCTATCTTTTTATTCGAATACCATTTGATGGATAGAGAAAGGCATGAGATGGGTTGCTGCTATCAGGGGCCGGTCAAAGAACTTGGCTTACCCTACGTATTCCAGGATTTGCAAGCGAGCATTTTTTAGCAATGTAACATTCATGTATTGTCCCAGATTATTGTGTGCTTGCATTGTGTGTAAGACGCATAGGAAAAAGGACCGTTACCCATGTCGCAGATGGAGACCCAGTCAAGATGTTATTTGTAACATGAGGTAGCCTGTTGTTTATGGGGGCAAAGTAAGTGCTGTTTAGTGTACGCCCGTTTTAGTTTCAACCCCATTCACAAATGTAGCATAATGTCAGTAATATCACTGATCATGTGTCTCCAGAAAGAGTGTGTCATCTGTATCTCTGACACACAAGATGGTTATCCTTCTGTTGTATTTGGTGTTGTGTTTACACGAGACAGCCAGTTTGCTGAATACATTATTGTAAAATACCATATTTTCCTCATCCAGGGTTGTTTTCTGTGGTTTAATGCCGAATTTACTTTCACGAAATAGAAATGGATGATGTGTCAGGATAGTTATAGGCTCGACGAGGTGGTGGTTTCCACTAGCTCCTCTCTTGGTGGTACTCAGGCTGATATGACTAGGCTTACATCTGACTAGGCTGATGTCATAGGGTATTTAAGCTCACAATCATATTCCAGTTAGTTCCTATGGATTGGCAGTTGACGACCGGACTTACTGATTTCTTTTATCAGGACAAGTAAAAGGGATGACCCTTTATCGCGACCTGATTATGTGCCATCAGTGTTTGTGCACACCCAAGTGCCGCCTGAGAAGCGACTAGCCCTGGGAAAGTCTTAGGGAAGTATCAGGTCAGAGAGGCAAATGAAGAAAAAGAAGAGTCAGGAGTTGTCCAAACGTGAAGGGCTGCAAGGGGCAACTCAATCTCTCCGCTGAGATGTATGATCGTTTAGGTGGGGCTGAAGAGCAAGATTGTCGAAGAGTGCTAGTAATAAGTGCATCTATTGGCAAATGTGATGCAATGGTTCCATACCAGACCTCACTTCAGATCATACAACTGAGATTGACTTGAATTGGAGTGTCAGCAACTCTCAGGGGTGATACCTTGCACTTCTGAAGAAAAAGAAAAGGAAAAAGAGAAGTCTCGAAGCCGGCTACGATCTTGAACAGAGTCAGCTTTTGGAAAAAGGCACAGCGCCAGCAAATCTTAAAACGCTTTACAGGACCTGCCCTTAACTATAAAGTGTTTATAAAGCCATGATTGATCTGTTAAACGCTATTACTTAGAGGATTACGGCAAAACATCACTTTCTTTCACGGGTGAGCATTGGCTGGCTGTATAAAATTAATATAGGATCAGCGCTTAAAACCTTTTCCGATTGGCATTTGTTGTCATATCTGAATTTGGTGATTCATAAATGTGTACAATTTTCAAGAGTTTTTACAAACGTCATTAGTATAGTACCTAAATGAGCAATTTAGTACCTGTGTGATGTGGTAATGGCGCTGAAAGAGATGATGTTGCGCAAAACCATCTGCTGCCTAATGGTGTTTCATGAGAAGTGCCTTTAAAAGCATGGGCATGTGCCGTAATAGACTTTATTAAATTACGCATCGACAGACGTCTAAAGATTTGTGAAGTTTCACGGGACACAGACATACTCTCAGTATAAATCGCACAAGGCACGCATAACAATACCTATGGTATAACTGCCACAAGGTATAGCTCCGCTTCATCTCGGCAGGGGCTGGGGTGGGCGGACACTGTATCTCACATTGAACAGCAAACAGTGGTTTTTTTGGATAATCTTCTACCATGGAGACATGATCTAGTGGGGCAGACGGCCTGTGGCTTTAGATTCTAGGACACCAGTTGGCTTGTATTGTGCGATGGGAAACTCTCTGGGGCCTTGTACACGGGGGTGAAAAAACAGCTGGCTCTGTTGAACTGGAAGATTCCAAGAAAACTTGCAGGGGTCAGTACGGCATAACATGTTAGAGAGGGTATTGGTCAGTTTTTCCTGTGTCAGTCCCCCACACATTCACGCACACTTGATGTCTAATTTAAACATGCAGGTTCAGAACTTTACAAAGGAAATTTTTATATGAGTGTGAGCACGTTAATCGCTGGTAAGTCTTGTCGGGTGCTTGATAGATGGCGCCGTATCAAGATGGGCGCTCCTGTACTACTCTCTGTTTTTGTTTGTTTGTTTGGTGTTGTCTGCATGTTCCTAGTTAACCCAGCCTTGGTATTGTTCAGTATGACAGATCTCCATTACTTCATATTCGGGACAGCATGCCCGTTTTCCTGCCCGATCTACCGCCGGATTGCCAACTACATAAGGAGCGGCTTAAACAACGCTGGAAGACACGGAAGCGGGGTGTGAGGGGTGGCGCTCTTGTCTGGCTTAGGCGTCGCATCTACCGCCCAGCTCTACCTAGCCTGATTCTTTCCAATGTCCGCTCCCTGGCAAACAAAATGGATGAACTTTCTATGCTCATTCGTACACAGAGAGATTTCAGGGACGCCTCCGCTATCTGCCTGTCTGAGACCTGGTTGGCTGAAAGTTTCCCGAGTCCATGTTACAACTAGCAGGCTTTTCTCTACACTGTGCAGACTGCACTGCGTGCTTACAAAAACTATGTGGAGGTGGGGTTGGCTGCTACATCAATAACAACTGGTGTTCGGACTGCAAAAACTTGTCATCAAACGCTGGCTGCATCGCAGAGTTGGAGTCTCGCATGCACTGTGATGATATGTACGTACGGCTTCTGACTTAGCCCTCGAAGTTTTCTTATTGCTGTTGTGCCGGATGGTTATTAAGTATACATGGCCCCCATACCCCTCTGCTCCGGCTGGCTCTTCACGGAGGTTTGAAAACAACAATCGTACGGAAACGCATGATGAAAGAAGGCCCGCGATGTGCGCTCGATGCTGCCATGTTTTGCTGGGTGATTTTAACGCATGTGCATGCCTTGAGGAAGGGCACTCCTCGAGGGCAGATACAAACCTCCCGGCTCAAAATTCCCCAGATCGGCTAGCGTAGGAAGGAAAAACACTGGATCTATGCTATTCTCTATTTCTGAGGGCATATCATGCTGTAGGCCGAGGGTCTGTCCTTTGGGTGAGTTCCTACCGTGCAACACTATTTTTCTTATCCAAATATGCCCATAAAACTAAATTGGCGAAAGCCAACTGTTAAAACTTTTTAGGAATGGTCCTCCAGCAAGCCATAAGACAGCATTACAGGAGCTGCTTATACTCTCAAGGTATGAGTAATTTTTGGTGCTGATGGTCAGATATTAAAGAGCAGGGGTCTATAGTGGTAATTTTAAAGTGTCCTAATATTGTGTTGGAGTGCCCTACTAAGTCAGGTTTAATTGGCATCAAGATCAGAAACATTGTAATTTTTCAGAATAATACATTTAATATTAGAGTCATTTGCCAATGACACTTATGGAATGATGATTCGTTTCAGCGAAGTTCGGGAGGCAAGCCCCGTCTCTCTTCTCAAGCCACTCGCTGTCTGATTGGTCATGCTGTCGCAAACCTGTTGTGATTGCTAGCAGGAGGATGAGGTCGCTTGAGGCCAGTTAGCGCAGCGCTACCATTGACAAAGCGCCTTTACATAAAAAGAATAATAATAAATCAATCCGTTCATTACTAATGACATAAAATACAAAAACACGTTGCCAGCGATCGTGCCCACAGCTAGAATTTAGCCTGCTAACTGTGAACACTAGGTGTGGTACTTACCGAGTGGCTAACTGGACTAGACTGATAAACATAAAAATACGTGTAAACCAAATATGTCTAGCTGTAATGTTTGAAGACGGACAGACAAAAGACTGCTCACAGACAGGAGCACGGCAGCCGAATCCTCATCTCCCCGCATTGCATTAACCCTGTAACTGGCCAGTGGCAGCACAATAAACAGCAGATTTCTATCAATTATTATAAGTCTGTGTGGCTGATCACTAGCATTCTTATTATTAACAAAGTAATTAGAATGAGCTGTCAGTCTACATACTCGACTAGTTCTGAGGTTCACTGCGATTTTTAGAACTAGCTTGCAGATAAGACAGTAATATTGTGCTTTGAGTTAACCCGCCTGGATCACACATTATATGTACTTATGAAAAGATAGAAAGGCTATATACAAAATTAACATAGTAAATTGAGTTATGACAAGGATATCTTACCTGGGGCTAACCACTACATCAGAACAATTTGGGGCAAATCTTTAAAATCTGATGGCAGACATGCAACACAAGCGACAAACAATTCACATATCTCATGATCGTTGCTCTTGAAGACCTAGAAGCTAAAAACGGTGCTACACCAAACACACAACCAAACATATTATTAAGGCATGTCTAATCTAAAACGTAAGCAACGACAAATGATAGTAATTACAAGCTTCTGTCTTTCACAGATTCTAAAAATGACCTCATGTAGTTCGACTCTTCTTTTGAAAAGACATACTTTATCATAGCTGTGGCACTGTCATATTTCATAACTTTGCCGGAGTTTTTGTTCACTTAGTTCCTTGTTACTAGCAAGCACTACATGAAAGGTAAATTTCGAAAATTCGCATGATAGGGTGCTTCTTTAATCATCCTTGCCGAGCACGTCTACAGCCTCGCAGCTCACTTTGGTGAGAGTGCCTGTATTCGCTAACAAGAGCAGTTCAAAAGTCTTTAATACAGTAGCCCCTGGTTTGGCTACTGTAGTGAGAGTGTGCTAAATTAAAGAAAAAAACAGGCTGCTTTTTAAGAGTGGCATATGATATGGCTAACATCTACAAATTACTGAAATAGGGTGAATTTCAGCATGAGCTGTGTTGAAGTACTCCAAGGGCTTGTTTTGTGCCTAGGCAAAGCTAAGGGCTTCTGAAAATAAATTACATATGCAATGACATCACAGGTGTCTGGCGTGGGCTGCAGTGACAATTACCGACTATAATATCAAATATCATGCTCCAGTCAGTGACCCCTCTCTTCCTGGAAGGCTTAATGACTTCTACTGTCGTTTTTTGATATAATCACTCTTTGAAAAATAGAATCTCGTGTCTGAATGATATAGGCCTGTGGCCTTAACACTGTCATTATGAAAAATGTTTGAGCTGATCTGTAAACATTCTCAATATTTCACTTGACCCCCATCCAGTCTGCTTATAGAGCAAATAGAGAGTGTTGATGATGCGAGTTTCACTCTGTTTGCATTCTATTCTTCAACATCTGGAGTTAAACTCTACATATGTACGTATGTCCTCTTTGTGGATTTCTTAGCTCTGGCGTTCAACACCATGCATTCCTGTGAAGTCTGTCGAGCACTTTCAGGAGCTAGTTATAGAACATGCTTTTGCAAATGGATTTTCAACTTTCTATGCTATAGGAAGCAGGTGGTTAAAATGGGTGATTTCGTCTCACAGTCAAAGTTTTTGAACACTGGCGCCCCTCAGGGCTGCGTCCTTTCCCCACATCTGTACTCTTTATACACACAATTCTGTCAATCACACACCAGTTCGGTTTCGTTGCTTAAGTTTGCTGACGATACCTCTGTAGTTGGTCTTATTATTTGGCGGGTCTTAATTAACTAGATGAGAGAGTCTGACTACCGCAGCAGAAGTGGAGGGGCTGGTGAATGGTGGCAAAGCTATAACTTGATGCTTAACATCTCAAATACCAAAGGACTCTGGTTGTGGATTTTATAAAGGACCGCTCTAGTCGCCGTCTCTCTAGCGCTCATCCATTAATGGGGATGGAGTGGAGAGGGTCACTTCCTTCCAGGTTCCTGGGGTATCCATAATCGTGAGGAATCCTTATGCATGAGGAGCTCAACATTCATAATTTTAAGACTCCGTAAACTCCCGCAGCGAACATACTTTCTGGCAGCAGCTCAAAAAGTTTAGAGTCGGCAGAATTGCCATGACCCACTTTTATAGGTCAACTATTTTTTTACTTTTTTTTTTTTTTTTTTATTGAAAGGATGGTTATTTATATTCCCCCAGACGCCTCTGCTCCGGCTGCTCTTCACGGAGGTTGAAAACAACAATCCCGATGCTGCCATGTTTGTGCTGGGTGATTTTAACCATGTCTCTCCCCTTGAGGAAGGCACTCCCAGATACAAACCAAATCGAATCGCTACCAGGAAGGATAAAACACTGGATCAATGCTATTCTCCTATTTCTGAGGCATATCATGCTGTAGCCAGGGCCTTTGGGTGAGTCGACCGCAACACTATTTTTCTTATACCAAAATATCGCCAGAAACAAAGTGGCGAAACCAACTGTTAAACTTTTAGAAATGGTCCCCACAAGCCATAGACACATTACAGGACTGTGGGCACAAGGTATGGGTAATTTTTGGTCTGATGGTCAGGATATTAAAGAGCAGGTCATATGGTATTTTAAAGTGTCCTAATATTGTGTTGGAGTGCCCTACAACAGGTTAAAGCATCTAAGATCAGAAAACTTGTAATTGTCTCAGAATATACATTTAATATTAGAGTCCATTTGCCAAGGATTAGGAAATGAGCCCATCGTTTCAAGCAAGTTCTGAGCAAGCCCCATCCCTTCCTCAAGCCTACCTGTCTCTGTTGGTCCAGCTGCCAAACTGTGGTTGTGGCCAACAGAGATGTAGTCCCTTGAGCCATTAGCGCACGCTACCATTGACAAAGCACCTTTACTAACACAATATATAATCACTCCGTTCTATAATGACTAAAAATACAAAAACACTAGCAAAGCGAATCGTGCCCACAGCTAAATTTAGCGGCTACACTGTGAACACTATGTGGAATACGTTAGCCGAGTGCTAACGTGACTACTGATTAAACATACATTTTGTAAACCAAAATATGTCTACTGAGTATTTTGAAGAACGACAGACAAAGACGCGCACAGGAGCACACCACGAAATCACTCATCTCTCCCGCATTACCCTGTAACTGCTGCCAGTGCAGTCACATAAACAGCATTTTTCACCAATTATTATAATTCTGTGTGCTACACTAATTCTTTATTATTAAACAAAGTAATTAGAATGCCGTCGTCTCCACTCTCCGACATATTCTTTAGGTTCACCGTGCGAATTTTTTAGAACTACTCATAAGACGTAATATTTGCTTTACCTGGAAACACATTATATGGCTTTGAAAGATGAAAGCATATATAAAAAAATTAACAAGTCATAGTTATTTACTGGGCTACAACTACACAGAACACTTTGCAACTTTAAAATAGCTGATCAACAGACACACGACAAACCATGCACCTATCTCATACAGTTGTCATTGAAGACCTAGAAGCAAACGGTGCTTACCAACAAACCAAACACTTCATTAGCAGCTACAAACACGTCAAAGCCCCAATATTACATAACAATCTTCTGTCTTCGAACGAGTCATAAAAATGACTCAAGTCCGACTCTTACTTTTGAAAGACACTAACTTATATACGTGCACTGTCATATTTTCAACTTTGCAGGATGTTTTTGTTCACTTTAGTATCTATTGTTACACACTACAGAAAGGTAAATTTCAAAATTCCATTATATGTGCTCTTTTACATCTTTACTGATACCGTCACATCCTGTTTCAATTTTTTTGAGAGTGTTTGTATTCCTACCAGAGCTGTTCATGTCTTTAATAACAGTAAGCCCCCGGTTTAATAATGTAGTGCGAGTGCTATGTAAGAAAAAAACATGCTGCTTTTGTTAAGAGTGGTGATAATGGTACCATACAAATTTAACTGAAATTTAATTTCAAGCGAGCTGTGTTGAAATCCCAAGGCTGTCCTATAAAGCGAAGCTTGAAAATAACTATATGCAAATGACAAAATCCCAAGGTGTCTGGCAGGGGCTGCCAGGGATTAACTGACTATAGATCAAAGACCATGATCCCGTCAGTGACCCCCTCCTTCCTGGAGGCTTAATGCTTCTAACTGTCGTTTTGATAGCGTTTTGATACCTTGAGCGTTTGATATGTAACACCCTGTCTAGTATTTCGATTTGACCCCCACCATTTGCTTAAGAGCAATAGTAGTGTTGATGATGCATTTTCAACTCTGGTTGCATTTCTATTCTTCAACATCTGGAGTTAAAATTCTCATATGTCCGGGCCTCTTGTGGCCTTTAGCTCTGCGTTCAACACCATCATCCTGGACTGATCGAAACTTTCGGAGCTAGTTTTGAACATCATTTTGCAATGGATTTTCAACTTTCTATGCTATAGTACTCAGGTGGTTTAAAAATGGGTTGATTTCGTCTCACAGCCAAGTTTTTGAACACTTCGTCGCCCCGCAGGGCTGCTCCTTCCCCACATCTTACTCTTTCTACACACTATTCTGTCAATCCACACCAGTTCGGTTTTGCGGTGCTTACGTTTTGCTGCGATACCAGTCTGTAGTGTGTCTTTTACTAATGGAATGAATCTGACTACCGCAGATAAGTGGAGGCTGGTGAAATTGTGCGAAAGCGATAACTTGATACTTAACTCTCAACAAACCAAGGAACTGTTGTGGATTTTAGAAGGACCTCTAGTCCCCTCCTACGCTCTCCGATGGGGTGGGTGGAGAGGGTCACTTCCTTCAAGTTCCTGGGGACCATAATCGAGGAATCTATCATGGGAGCTCAACACTAATTTTAAGATCAGTAAAAAGCTCACCAGCGACTATACTTTCTGCAGCAGCTCAAGTTTAAGTCAGCAGAATTGCCATGACCCACTTTTATATAGGTCAACTATTGAAAGCGCGTGCTCACTTTTCCATGCTTGTCTGGTTCGGTCACACAACCACTCATTAAGACTAACATTAAGACCCACATCCGTTTCAGAGACAGCACTTATCCTCTGGCTATCAGACATCTGAACTTGCACTGACTGCTAGCAGCACTTTATCAACTGTATGCACTGAGCACTTTCTCTGCCGAGGGGGTATTGTCTTTTTTCTGCGGGGTGTTAGTCTACTGTCTTACTGATTTGCTGGTATTGTTGTTGTTGAACATTGTCTGTTTTTTGTACTTATGATGTTTGACTTTTAGGTTATTTACGTCCCGAGCGTTGTACCAAGACAAACTTCCATCAACTTGTTGGACAGAGGCAATAAATTATTGAATTGGAATATGTAATTTAGGTTGGCTTTTATAAGCGTGTTGAAAGGTGTTGTTCTCAAAAAATAAAAATAAAAGTGTAAAGAAAAAAAAACAGCCCTGCAAACTTTTGACACAATGCGGGTTTTCCTTTGATAAATGAATATTGCATGTAAAATCATAACGGTTACTGTGTGTTTATTATAGTACATACACATTTAAATCATTACTTAAATTCTTCGTCATACAACACTTTGTTATTAACAGCACTTCAAAAACTAAAACTAAGGGTAAAAACGGATATAGTTATCCACGACTACTCCAATTCTTGTGTTTTGTCTGACAGTAGTCTATCTGGGCATGAATGTGTCTTGGCCAATAACTCAGATAAAATGGCTTACCTATAGAAGGCCTCGACCTTTTTACACTGCTTCTGTAAAAAAGTCTGCATCAGGCAAAATCCTCTGTAAGAAAAAATTGGATGTAGACCACACCATGAAGTCGCAGAACTTCCGCCCTCGTCACAAACAACTGGGCTTTGCACTCTGGTAGTGGTACTGATGATCTCTTTTAAGTGCATATGTACCATCTGTGTTCTCAATGCAGAAATGTTTCTTTTCAGAGCTGAGGACTCGGTGTCTTTGGCACAGTGTGGGCACTTGATCTCCGAATGCTATAAGCCACAGCAGGAGCAAGACAGCAAGGCATCTGGAGATGCTCCAAGGTAGGGACGGGAGGGATCAATGTTGGAGACCGGCGTCACAAACACTCAGGTCCTGATGCTGTTGTGCAGCGTAAGCCTCATACGTCTCTCTGGCTTTTGGTTCATGTTCACATCCCCATCTGACAATTTAAAAAAATAATGTTATCAAGTTATCGTAGCTCTTTGAGTGCCCTTTACATTGGATTTATTCTCTCATTTAAGCTAAGAACTATAAGTACTATAGATGCCAGTACCAAAAATTGGCCTAATCTTTTATAGAGCACATAATATTCTCTTGTATCATATTCAACACAGACTAGTTTAAAAAGGTGTAAATTAAATTTAACAGGAACAATATAACAGGAACTTTAGGAATAAATGGGACCTACACCACTAGAGCTGCATGATTCTGGATAAATTGAGAATCACACTCGATTTTTTTTTTTTTTTTGAGTAAAATGGAGATCACAATTTTCCCTCGATTCTGAAGAAAGATTTTGTGAATACATTTTTTAATTAATGATTCAATGACACACTCACTTGTCGCCTCCACCTGTGTAATAAGCAAATACAATAAAAGTGGTCAAAAAACTTTTTTAAAAGATGATTTTACTTAGCGTAGCCTCTGTGTTACCCAAAATATAAACGTGTATTCCCGTAAACTTGTAGACCGTATATCTAAATTTGTGTAATGCATAAATAACGATAATGGTGGTTGAAAGCCTGTTTGTGAAAAGCTGCTTCATTCGGGCAGCTGCTCTTTACGTTTTCAGTGGCACATTTATTAGTTCCACGCTTTTTAGCTATATCAGTTAACTTCTAATGGATGCGGTTTCTGAGCGCACCTTATTTGAGCCCACACAACACAGATGTCCACGTGAATCCTCGTGAGTAACTTCTCGGTCACATGTTTTTGTTGTTTAAACTGGCAAATACATTGTTTCTTGTTCCGTTAGTTGCTTGCAATGCAATACAGGTGCGTTCAATGCTCACTGATGCTTGCGATTGGGACAACACGGGCAATTAAATACTCCGACTGTGGTCATTCAGGAATAGATCGCGTGGTGTTTTGATCACGGTCCGCGTCCTTTTTAATCGTGTCAGATCATAAACTACCATACACCTGGGAGGACAAATAGCTAAGGGCACTCAAGAAATTGAGGGATGGCACTTTTTTCTCAAGTTTTTGATCACTTAATGTTGACAAATTTGTTACACTGACCTGCAATAAATAGTCCAATGATAAATGACATTTGGCGTTGTGTGATGTTTTTTTTTTTTTTGTTTTACCAAGCAGGGGCCCGCTACAGTCAGAACACAGAATGTATTTGCATACATTTCCATAGTTGATACATACAGTTTAAAGGCACATCTACCATTTCGTTACTCCCTTACCACGAATGTTGAGATTAAATCTGAAATTGTATGTTGGTGTCATTATGGTCACCTGCCTGTTGCAACTGTTTGAAAAATCTGCATAAGTCGAGTCTAACAGATCTGCCTAATTGGGATTGGAAGGGATTTGGTACGGGTCTGTCCTTGCAGCTGACTTGAACCTGGATGCCGTCACCCTACGCAGCCCTCATGTCAAACCACAGCCTTGACTTACCTGTTGTCGTGTCTCTTTCTTTCTCAAACTTTAACTGCCTACAACATTTCAAATTATACCGGAAGAAATTAATGACATGACACTTTCATGCACATTTTAGTCATATGAGATTAAAAGGGATGAATATACTGCTCTGGTGTGACTTCCATATCATTGAATACCGCATCACATTTTTTCTCAAGGTCAGAGGCAGACAGCTGGAGCCGGTTCTGAGCACTGTACAAATCGGTCAGGTGCTGTGGGTAGACCCAGAGACACCACCTTTGGTTGAAAACTGTTTACAGTAGTGCGGCAATATTCATATGATACCACTCTTCTCTGAAGGGTTTGGAGCATTATCCAGAGCCCTGTAGAAATTGTTCTATACGCTGCTGCAGACACACATACACTGTAAAACGACAACTCGAAATTGTTCACCTTACTAAGATTTTTTGCATTCACTGACAATAAAATAAAACATTCCTTCTAACGGTAAGCTAATCGTATGAATATGTATAGTGCATTGATATTTGTATTACATTTCATTGCGGGAAACAAAAGCGATAAATCATAACCAGGCGAGGCATTTATGGCAATACAAAATCCCCCACTAGCTAATCGGTTAGAAGTTAGCTTATTTTGAACAGCTAAGCTCAATATAATTAGTGTCCACATATTAATTGAAAGATTTGTGTTGCCGTTATGTTTGTTATTCTCGATGAATGATGGCATTGTTTTATGCACGTCTGCTTTGCTCATTGACATTAAACCGAAGCACCGGCGGTGGTTATAGTTCACATTGCTTGCTGCTCGTGACCATGCGCTGCAACCAAGGGAGAACTAACGTGCTAAACTGTGATGCAAAACTTTGGTTTTGATACGGTAATTAACTATGTAGCTATAGCTTCTAGCATGCGACCTTTGTGTGTTTTTAGCCCTGAAGCTCAACAAGCATCTAACGTAAACGGTTTGCGAAGTATGTCACTGTGTTCATTTTCTCCTCTTATTTTTGTGCTAGGTTTTTCTATTAAGTGTCGCTTCTGCAGCTTTGCCAGAGCCAGTCAAGAGCGTCTGCACCATCAGCTCAGGCACAGAAGAGGAGCTTACTGGCCGTGTGTTTACAGTGACTGTGTATGTACTTTTAAAACACCTGGTGCCTTAGTCACATTTGACCAGATCACACTGTAGGACAGCCAAGATACAAGATAAATTAACATTTTTTTTGTGATCTATGTGAATTCCGGGAAAATCTGCACGCATCAGTCTTTCTTCACACACCTTGGACACCATTTAAAAAACATGAGACTGTGTGTTGCTCCTTCTTGAGATGTAGTTTTAAAACAAACAATCTAAAGACTTTTAGTTCACACAAAAGTAGGAAACACAAGCATGGTGATATCAGAACCTGTTTAACAGCAGACTTAGAAAATGAACCTGTGTCCACTGAGACAGATTCCTCTGACCAGCCATTAGGTATCTGTAGTGAGGAAGATACACTTCCAAGTAGTTCTGGAAATCAGATGTCCAAGAAAAGGAGTATGTACAGTCGTGGCCAAAGTTTTGAGAATTACATAAATATTAGTTTTCAAAAAGTTTTGCTGCTTAAACTGCTTTTAGATCTTTGTTTCAGTTGTTTCTGTGATGTACTGACATATAATTACAAGCACTTCATACGTTTCAAAGGCTTTATATCGACGATTACATGACATTTATAATGCAGAATCCCACTCTCAACAAGGTATCAAAGCAGTGCTTGCAGAACACGGCATTGAATTAGATGATAGTGTTCTCCATAAGATTAATGATGCTGTCTTGGAAACAAATCCATTAATTGTAAGCACTCAAGGAAAGGGTGAATTGGCAACTGATCACAGAAGAAATCTTTTTTTTTAAAGATAAGTTCCCTGTAATTCAGCCTACTGTATACATATAAAAATAACCCATAAACAAACATTTGTTTATGTTTCAATCATCCAGGTTCTTGGAACTTTGTTGAGACAGCCAGATTTTGTGGAGAAGTTGGTGTTTAGTCAGGGGGACAACCCAGGTCAATTTTTGCTCTTTTCGAGACGGACAGTACTACAAAGACTATGGTCTTCTGGGTGTGCAAGATGCAAGTATCTCTATAGGACTTTACATAGATGACCTGGAACTATGTAATCCTTTGGGGTCCTCAAAAAATATCCATAAAATTACTGCTGTCTATTGGATTTTGTGGAATTTACCAAGCAAGTTTTCGCTCTACTCTCCCCCTAATTCAACTGGCTTGTCTTGGAAAAACTGTCGATGTCAGACAATTTGGGTATGATGGCTTTCTTTATCCTTTGATTAAGGATCTTGGATTTCTTGAAAAGATAGGAATGTATATTGAGGCTCTAGATACGTTTGTAAAGGGAACAGGTGTTCTGTGTCTGTGCTGATAACCTTGGTGCACATAGCTTAACAGGTTTTCAGGAAGCTTTCAATGTCGAAAAATTCTGCAGATTTTGTTGCATCACTCGAGACTAAATTGGAAATTGTGAGCCAAGGAACTTTCCAATGAGAACTGTGACGCAACACGATTCTTTTGTGGAACAACTCAAGTTGACTGATAAGCCTAAGCCATGTGTGAATGGGGTTAAATCATCCTGTGCTTTAAGTAATTTGTCTTTCTTCCACCCAGTTACTGGATTTCCCCCTGATCTTTTGCAGGATCTATTTGAAGGTGTTTTCACAGTGGAGTTAAGTTTGTGTTTGAAAGAATGGATTAGAAAAAGGTTTCATTACATTCGATGGACTGAATAACCGCATAAAACAGTTTCCATACAAATTCTCTGATTTGGTCAACAAGCCACAGGCAATTACAAAAGACAAGCCTTGCATCTGGAAAGGTAAACGGTAACGGACATGAAAACTGGGCACTTTTACGTTTGCTACCTCTCTTGATCGGGAGCTATATACCTGAACAAGAGCAGTCATGGGAAATTTTAATGGACCTTAAAGAGATTGTGGAGATTACGGTGTCTACTACATTATCAGAGGGAACATTGTTACTTAGGGGAATAAATTGTCTGACCATCGACAGTTACTCACTGACACCTTTCCTGGATTTAAGTTGAAACCAAAGCATCACTTCATTGATCACTATGTGCATCTCACACAGTGCTTTGAGCCATTAGTGGATCTGTGGATGTTTAGATTTGAGTCTAAGCATAGTTTTTTCAAACAGGCAATTAATGATGCTCACTGTTTTAAGAATGTACTACTCACCCTTTCCACTAAGCCTCAACAGCTCATGGCATATCTTCTTGACACACAGCAATTGCTCAAGCCAAAAATTGCATGTTGGTAGTGTAGATAGAGTGAAAATATCACCTTTAGATGAAAAGCTCAGGACAGTACTAGAAAAGAAGTACCCAAATGAAGATGATGTGTCTCTTGCCAAAGAAGTACATTTGTATGGGACCCAGTATGTGAGGGACATGATAGTGTCTGCGGGTGAATGCAGTGGACTGCCAGAGTTCTTTAGAATACTACACAAATTGGTGGACAAGTGGTGGAAAGTGTATTTTGTCACCACAAGGTTATCATCTTGGTACATGGAACATTATCGGTCTTACCAACTCATTGATAACTGTCACTCAGATTTAGAGATCCTGGATCCAGAGAGTTTGAACGACTACCACCCATTGGCTAAATACCAAGTTGCTAGAACTTTAATGGTGACCCCAAGGGCTTGGCTGCAGTAAATTGAAATGGCAAGCACCTTTCTGTTTGTATGTTTTCATAATTTTATCAATTGTTAATGACTTGATTTTAAGTGTTCCAGGTACAGTCATGGCCAAAAGTATTGGCATCCCTCCGTATGTGTTGGTTTTCAAGCAAAACTCGTGATTAAACGTGATTCTATTTGAAAAAAACCTCATACTGTCCATATAAACCAACAGAGATGTATAGTGAGTAAACTGGAGATTTTTGTCCATTAGAAATGGGCTGATATTTCTCAAGGGTGGTACCACAGCTGACGTCTGACTACCCATAACCTTAGCACTGGATTTAAACAATGAAAAGTGTGCTTTTATCACGGCAAAAGACACTTGTTGTGAAGGGTGCCAATACTTTCGACCATGCATTCACTTCCCGCAGTATTTTGGTGATATATTCTGTTACATTTGGGGAAACCAATTGTTGTTTCAGTTGTGTTGAGCTATTGAAAATATCCTGGTTTGGTTACTTTATCAAAAAACCTTCAAAAGTGTGCGAATTTTGCTTAAAAACCAACAATTCTTGAGGTGCGCCAATACTTTTGGCCATGACTGTATATGGCTTCAGTTTAAAGTGTCATGCAAATATGTTCTTCTTTTGTCCTCACAGGCGTTGTTGCTTCTGGTCCACATAAATCCCAAACTGGTCCGTAAGATTCGGCTGACCAAAGTTCCTGAAACTTTAGACAAACTGTACAATGAACTGCGTCAAAAACTTGAACTTGTGGGTGAATTCTGTATACAGTATGAAGACTCAAACTTTGGCCAGGCAGTTTGCAACCTGATTGGCATAGCAGAGTTACCTTCAGAAAAGGCTGTCTTGGCATATTCTGTGGAGCAATGAGGACATGCCATCACCACCACCTCCAACACCAACTCGGTCATCCTCCATCTCTTCCCTTGACACAGCCAACATTGGATCTCCAGACTCAATCCACAGCTTATCTTCAGTTGTGCGGACATATAGGAGGAACGTTTCACAGTGGCCCACACTCTGTTCCCAGTACCACAATTCTCATATAATGTTGAACTGATACTCCGCAATGGGAATGACACGTTTGAAATATTAGGGAAGGGTTTACATGTAACCAGAGATGTGAAAAAAGAGATTCTGGACAAGTTGGCACAAGAAATATTTTCTGTGAAAGCCTACCCTGAAAAACATGAGTTCGATTCTGTTGCCGCTGAACTTGTCAACAAACATCCCTGCCTCAAAGAGCCTGGTGGTGGTACTGGATATGCGGGATGGACAACCAGCATAAAGTACAAGATGGGGAACTACAGATCAAAACTACGTCAAGCTGGATGAAATGAGGTTGGTGTAAACAGGAGATCAAGAAAGGAGGAGGCAGATGATCATGGTGTCAACAGGTGAAGAAGAGATGATGATGATGGGGATGGTGGTCCGGAGGGAAGGTTTTCCTTGAAAAAACCAAAACGAGGTGAGGTCAACCATGTACCAGATCATCCTGAAAGCTACACTGAGGATGACTTGGAAGACCTGAGGTCTTCCCTGGTTGAAGCCATGAAGAAGAAAAACAAGGACATGGAGTTCATCAGACAGAAGATGGACATCACATTCTCCCTTAGGAGAATGGAGATTGTAGAGATGGAGCCCATGGTCTCAAAGGTTCTGGAGAGGTGGCCCGGTCTATTTCTTGAAGAACAGGTAAGGCATCTTTTTTTTTTTCTTGAACTTGGTGCATTTGTTTACATTTGTGTTATGTTTTTTCATAATAGTGTATGTAGGTTCATTTGTATCATGGCTGAGAGTTTGCAGTCTTAATTATAATAAAGAAATCACACTATCAGCTTGTTGTATTTGTATTGCATTTTGTTTCATTCAGATTTGTCAAGATTTCACTCATGTGACCACAAAGGACCTGATGGGAACATTTAAAGCTGCCCTTGAGATGTTCACCCCTCGTCTGCTGAAATTGTATCGTGCCAGGAAGGGCGCCTTTAGTCGAGAGATGGAAACCCTTTTGGAAATGCTTGACAAACAGGTTGTTATATTGACTACAAGCCCTTTTCTTCAGTTTGTCCACTAATATTTAAACCATTAATCAAGAAGGAACTACCAAGCTAGCAGTCTGCACTTTTGATGTAATATAACTTCATTCTTTTTTTGCATCAGCTGCATTGGTGAGCGAGTTTCCATCTTGATTGACTAAATACAGTAATATTTAAAGGATACGTTCACGGGTTTTGCACTTTGATCCCCCTCTCTGGGTTGATGAAATAGTGTTTTGACACCAGAATTTTGACTATTGGTCCAGGTCTTGAGCTTTTGGCTGATTTAGAATCGGCCCTGCCATGCTTCATTAATGGCTAGCTACATGCATTCACAAACCTGTCTTTAAATCAACCCTTAACGTTAGTTTTCAAAGATGTGCAGCTTACCGATTGGTTAGTGGTGTTCGTTGAGTGTTCATCAAACACTCTATTTCATCCAAGATAACCCAGAAAGGGGGCTCAAAGTGCAAAATAGTGAACTTATCCTTACAAGACAAAAAGAAACAGACCTTCAGCTTTTAGTAGTGTTGTGTAGCAAAGAGGCCATACACAAATAGACATCAATCTTTTATTGACTAGTTTTCTACAGGACATTATTTCAGTGGTGTTTTTGTTTTGTCAGGCAACTGATGCAGATGACAAACAGATGAAAGGGCATCAAGATGGGGGGTACTCACAGTACTTGATGATGATGACGACGCAGTCATTAATATTGCCCTTGTGCTGGAGAAAACCATTGTCCTGAAAGACATCCCAGATACCCCGACTGCACTTGCGTATCTTTTTGGCTTGCTTTATGCCCTCAACATGGAGTTCCCAAAAGACATCAGGTATACCTTTGAAACTATCCAGCACATTTTTATGGAAATGTCCACCAATTGCTCACAGGTCCGGAGCTTCAAGACCAAGCTGTTAAACCAGTGATTCATTTTCCATGGGGGAAGATTTATTTTATAATGTTATAATGTATGTTTGGATATTTTGTAAGTCTTCACATAGACCACCTTATAGTTTTTATGTTGTTCCTTTATTTTGACTAAAAACAAATCTGTTATTTGTTGCTGTCATATAACTGTCACAAGACTATTGATTGTTTCTCAGTAGAAGCAAGCTTTGTTTCAGCATTGCTGTTATAGTCTGCATCTTTGCTGGTGTGGCAAGTGTCCATGGGGAAGATTTCTTTTATCATGTCTGTTCATTTAGTATGTTTGGATATATTGTAAGTCTTCACATAGACCACCTTAGTTTTTATGTTGTTCCTTTTGATTTCCCCCAACTTATTGACATGTGCCTTATTTGCTCTGGACACAAGTGCTTTATTTGAACTAAAAACAAATCTTTTATGTGTATCTGTCATATTACTGTCAAGAGACTATGGTATTGATTGTTCAGTAGAAGCAAGATGTGTTTCACCATTACTGTTATAGCCTGTATGTTTGCATTTTTGGCTAATTTCAAAGTTCAGAAAGTTCAGATAATTTGGCTTTTTCAGCTGGGGATTTACACATTTTCTGTTCTTAGGCACTATACAACTGTTTATCGGTAATCTTTGTCAATACTGCATTATTTGTAAGGTCTCAACAAGAGTCGGAAAGTAAAAAATAAAACTGCCCATATTATAGTACTGAAACCTGATGTATTTGCTTTGGGTATAAGATTACTTGTTTACATTGCCCATATTATGGTACTGAAACCTGATGTATTTGCTTTGGGCATAAGATTACTTGTTTACATTGTGGAAATGTAAAGCTGTTTGTGCCAAAGTCGTTCAAATAAACATGCATAAATTAACTGGTTTACTGTCAGTGGATGATTTAACGTGGGGGGTAATTTAAACTCAAAATAGTAAGTTATTACAGGGGATGGTAATCTGAACTCAAAATAGTAAGCTTTTACAGACTTGAAAGTTCCAGTAACTTGAATTTAAAAAATTTAGTTGTCAGAACTTGAAAAACTTAGCTGACGCAGCTTAATAATTGTAGTTCTTCAAAATGTAAAAAAATTAAGTTGATATCTTCAACTCAAAAATTCTGTGCAGTCGGTTGCCTTGAAAATTTGAGTTTGAACTAACTTTTTCTTTTTTACAGTGCACTTTTCTTCCCAGATGGACGACCTGAATGGCTTTTGTTGTGTACACCACAATGCTTTTTGGCAGGATTTGAGAAATCAATTCCCAATCACTCTTCGTACAGAGCCTTGCCTGCTTTCACAGGAGGAAGTCCCCACTCATCTGGGCCCATCAGTGGAGCTTCTGTCTTTCAGATGTTTAACAGCAGAGTCTATTGCATACAGCAGAGCTGTTACGTGGGAGCACACCTCTCCCAGGCCTGCTTTACATGTACAGTTGGCCACACACAACTGTCCCATCCTTCTTCAAAGACACCCATGGTTGTAGTTGGGTTTCAGACAGTGACTGGCTATGATGAACCTACAATTACAGAAAGTGGCATAATTAGATTATTTTTACTTGAATGTTATTGTGATGTTATTGTTTACTGCTGCAGTGACACCATAAATGCCCCTTGAATACATCTTAAATACTATGCAGTGTCTAACTGGTCAAATCTTAACATAGGCTACAGTGAATATAATCACAGATAAGAAGATGGCTAGATGTTACAATTATGTGTGGTTACTACTGATCATATACACTCTGTGATTTACTGCATGGATTAACCGTGTGATCAATAACTAATAACTGCACTTCCCAGAGCTGGGATTGTGTTCAGGTATCAATTAAAACAGTGGTTCTTAAAAGTGTGGTACTAGTAACACTAGTGGTCCTCGGGTCTCTCTTTAGTGGTACACAGAGAAATCACTAAATTAAATTTAATGTTAAAACAATACATTTTAAATTAATCTTTATTTGAGTAAAGTTTGTTTTACATTTACAACATTTAGTAACAACACATTTTCATTTAAGTGTTAAGGTTTTTTTTTTTACTTGTATGTAAGCACAGTGCAGTGTTAATGTTCAAACTGTGCAGAGCAGTAGCTGAATAGTTAGGCCTACTGTATTTTAATATTGTCATTATGGTGGTACTTGGAAAAGCCAAATATTTTCTGAGGTGGTACTTGGTATAAAAGAGTTATAGATCCACTGAATTAGAAAGTTGCATCGGCACACCCAGTGAACAACGGTAAGTGGGTAGCCACGAACGACCGTGTCCTCTAAAAACATAGGCTACGTGTTATATAAATCTTTATTTAAGTAAAGATTAGATGTTAATACAAAATAAACCCTAGATTGATGTCTTACCTTTGCCATTATGAGTACATCCCACCGCCGTGAGCGTAGCATCGCGTACCTGTAACCCAGCCAGCTACGAAGAACTGGTAAGCATCCAGACTTTTAAAAGCTTTGAGATCAGCACCAGTGTATGGGGATACCCCGTTGACCACATAGTGGTACAGATCGTGTGGAATGAAGTCGGGCAGACTTGGCGATTTAATGAGGTCTGTGAAAACGGAGGGAGGAAGAAGGTAAGGGTCGGTATCCAATCCTGCAATCTCCAACTTCTCCAAATACCGTTCTTTGTGAGCTCCTACCAGATGCCCTACCTCGACCGATAACGGCACGACAGCTTGTTGAATAGAAGAAGCCATAAAGTTTAGTGTTGTTTATTTTAAACTGATTGAAACTTCCCGCTCGTCTATTACTGTTTAGCTTGTGCTTCCGGTGATTCTGCCATCCGTCATGGCGTCGTCACGTGGTCGTAGTCACGTGTTTGCAAAGGGTCTATAATAGCGAAGATGGCAGATCATAGAAATAAATGTTATGTTCCAATTATGCAGGGTATTGTGATGCACAGGGATGAGTTGGTGTCTGTATTCAGAAAGGCACAAAAAACAAATAACGCGCGTTCTAATAAAAATAACGTGAGCCACTAAAGGGACATGGTTAGCTGCTTGCTAGCGGTAGCCTGTTACATTACAGTACATAAGATTTCACTAACCACATTAACAGAGTAAGGAGAGATGACTGAGGATGATGGAGAATGATTTACAGATCCTGCACACTACTGACAAGCATCTGATCTTGTAAAATGTGTAGTAAGTACTGCCGCTGTAGTTTACACAGAGCATGTGCGATCGCAAATCTTGAAAGTTAAAGTAAAAAAGCAATCATGCGTTCGAAAGCAGTTTCAATGCCCCATATATTAATAGCTGCCCCCTGATGCCTGAATTTTATATAGGCTACAGTATAATTACCCAACGATATAACTGCGAGACAGTATTTTCCCTTTGTTTCCTTCCTGCTGTGAGCTACTAAAATGAGCCGCACTGTGAAACAGCCAATTAGACCAGAGCTCAATATTATTTTTCATGACCCTTCCAAATAAGGTAAAAACAGACCATTTCATTCTAAGGACAAATCATAGTGTTGTAAATGGACATGTAAAACCATTTCTGGAGATATTTTTGCACTTACCTAAGCCACATGTAGATATCAGAGAACAATTTAAAATTGTATCAATGCATCCTATGTCACCTTTAACAAAATGTATATAGTTTATATAAGTGTTTATTTGCTTTTCTTACTTCTAAAAAAAAAAAAAAAAAAAACATTTTGTAAAAAAAAATAATTAAAACAAAAATACTTTAAAATGTATGTCCCTCAGTCTCAACGCAATCCTAACAATTCTATATCAATAATAATTTAGTCTCCACAATTAGGTGATATCATTTACCAGAAATGGCATTATTATCTTCCTCTCATTCATCATTTCTCATCATACTTATTCTCTCTTTAATAGTGGTGCAGAAAAAAACTTGTTAGTAGTATCATACTTTTTTATTTATATTTTTAGGCATATTATAGTAAGGGAGGGTACTGTCAAGCTTAAACAACTCAACCCTATCACATAAATATATTTTCTCATTGTTGCAGGGTTGTAAACTTGTGACGGGTTGAGTTATTTGATTAATTTATTTAATAATTCTAATCTTCTATATATATGTGTGTGTGTGTGTGTGTGTGTGTGCATATACTTTATTAGGTACACCTGATCAATTGCTTGGTAACACAAATTGCTAATCAGCCAATCACATGGCAGCAACTTAATGCATTTAGGGATCTAGATGTGGTGAAGATGACTTGCTGAAGTTCAAACCGAGCATCAGAATGGGGAAGAAAGGAGATTTCAGTGACTTTGAATGTGGAATGGTTGTTGGTGCCAGACAGGCTGATGTGAGTATTTCAAAAACTGCTGATGTACTGGGATTTTCACACACAACTATCTCTGGGTTTTACAGAGAATGGTCCGAAAAAGAGAAAATATCCAGTGAGCGGCAGTTGTGTGGACGAAAATGCCTTGTTGATGTCAGAGGAGAATGGGCAGACTGGTTAGAGATGATAGAAAGACAACAGTAACTTAAATAACCACTCGTTACAACCAAGGTATGTAGAATACCATCTCTGAATGCACAACACGTCGAACCCTAAAGCAGATGGGCTACAGCAGCAGAAGACCAAATCTGTGGAGCAGTGTCGTGTATAAATAAGGTCCAGTTGGTTGCCTGATTTGTGAGTAGCCATAGTTACAGTAACTCTCTCTTGGGATCAAAAGAGGCCAGCAGAGTGTGGAAGTCTGCAGCCTGAGGTTTATCTATTTATGTTGAATTCTCCAAGCATAACTAGCGGGGAGTACCATCTTCAGGAAAGGTTGAAAGCAGCACATGTAATTCATCCAAGAAGTTACCTTGTGTTCCTGGGGGTCGATAAACAACTACAATGAAAAAATTACCATGAAAACAGTATTTTCCAGTCAAAATGGGTAAACAGATTTATCTTTTACCAAGTTCAAGGGGATACCCATATGTTTGGACTGTTTTGGAAATCTGTATTTTATTTAAATCGCCAACACAAAAAAATGCTCACAATGGGGACTCCAGAGTGGCACTTGCCTCAAATATCAAATGTAAAATTCGTAGTTAAAAAAAAAGCTTTTTGCAAAATGCATGACAGAAATATTTTGACTGAACTATGTTCTTATAGGGTTTCCATGGGTCCTTAAAACATCTTCAGTTAAATTGTTTACATTTAAGGGCCATGAAAACTCTTCCCCAAGTTCTTTGGGGATGGAAAGACAAGAATTGCTATATGGATTAATATATAGATAAACTTCAAAAGACTACGTTTTTAATGAACAAACTTGAGCGCTGCACGTCAGCTTTATTGCGAACTGCGGTTCCTGGGGAAACCACTATATTTCTGCAGTTCCGAAAGTGAAACCTGCTGGCAGAGAACGAATTTGCTTTTCAATAATCCCATCTGCTATTTTTGCTACATTATTTTTAAATGTGAACCAGTGGATCAAAAAAAATAGCTAATGGATTGTTAAAATGTAAACAATTAAGACACTAAGATAAATTTATATGTTTGTTATGTCTCCTGATGGCATAGAGGTATGAGGAAGACGTACATAATAAAATGTAAAAACACAATTCTATAATTTTGGTCTCTGAGGAGTACTGGGGGAGAATGACACAAGGACAACTGACATAATAAGTGGTTTGCTTTATTTACAAAAGGAAATATAATTTACATAAATGAAAACAAACCAACCAAAACCTTATTTACAGCTATATGCAAAGAAAAGAAAAATTAATGCTAATTTGAAAAGCCTCAGAGAATAAGAAAATGAGCGGTGCCAAACAAAGAAAAATACCAAAAGCAAAACATTCACTAACTAATTCTCCACCCTCTAAACTAACTGGAAACAAAACCCCAAAATAAAGAAATCTTCGGCGTTCAACACACCTTACCTAAAGCTTCGCTGACTAACAAAACAAAACTTACACAAGGTTGCACGCGCTCCTTCCTTAGTGTGTCTAACAAAGGTAAGACTATGTGTTTGCTCAATGTAAGTCACGTGACATACTTCCCTTTCCTTTATCTCCAGGCTGGTAAAGTTTATGTCAGACAAGATGTTCTGTATGTCAAAACACAATTAATAAGCGAACCACCACTAAACAGCAGCTTCAAACAAACTGGCACAGCCAACAAACACTCCAAGCTCCTCCAACTCTGTTCTCCACGGTGTCTTTTATCTTGCACCAATTAATTGGATGTTTCACAAGATGAGGATAATCATGATGGACACATTACCCTACCAATCACAGCACCTAAAAACAGAGAAACAAGGGGAGAAATACAGCAACCAATAACAAAAGGGGAGGGAACAACCAGAGCACATAACACCCCCACCCTTAAAATCAAACATTAATGATTATAAAATTTTTATAATGTTTGTACACAAACTAGATACCCCTCTCTTATAATATAATACCCTTCAGAACCCATATTATCAATGCAGTCCTCATCCTGGCAAGGGAAACAAGCTGGTACTGTTACAGAATCCACTCTACGATAATCGGTACAAAATCGGACCGTTCCATCAGCTGTAGGAACTAAAATACATGGAGAGCTCCATGGACTAACACTGGGCTTTGCAAGACCTTCCTGCAACAAATACACAACCTCTTTGTTCATTGCAGCCTTCTTTGCAGCATTCACCCAATAAGGTGTTGCTTAGAATCGGCATCATACACATTGATGTCATGGTAAAATACGTCAGGTTTGCTGGGGTACATCTCCAAATATCTGAGGAAACCTCTGAATTAGAGTTTCCCAAAAAGTCTGCACATCCTGCTCTTCTGTCAAATGAAACAGCAACCTAGACCGATCAGCCCCAAAATCTCAGATTAGATAATGGGGTAAATGGCAATGGATCAACCTGTAGTCCTCACCTCAGCCACATCCATACTCCACAATCAAGAGGAAAGTGATTGTTCTAACTCACAACTCACAACAACAGGTGAAACCCGGGCCCGGTGTTCTCCACTGAAGAGTGAGATGCTTCCCTCCCTAGAATGGTAAGCTTTATAAGCATATTAATATGACCCACCGACCGTTTTTGTCTCTTTACGGTCAGGTGGTTTTAATGATGTAATCAGTGTCACTTCTTTTACCCACTACCTCGTAAGGACCAGCAAAACGTGCAGACAAATGCAGACCCTGGAATTGGTAGTAACTACAAGTACCTTGTGCACCTGATCTATGCTGAAAAATGAAATGAGACACAGCCGTTTTATCAAAATGTTGTTTCATGCTAAACTGAGCTCCACCAAGAGCTTCTTTAGGCACACACACATGCTTTCGTCTTGTACTCGGGTTCAGGCGAAACCAGGCCACATAATCAAGATGTTTTCTTTGTTAGTACTTAAACTGTTGTCAAGAACCTAGCGTTTGTTCCTTACGACGTTTAGTGGTCCTCGAACACTATGTCCAACACACCAGTTCAGTTGGACTAAAAACTGCAGAGACTTCTGAGTGTGTTCACGAATTGCAAAAATAACAAATGGCCGACCCTCGTTCCCATCATTACCGGTCCTTCCAGCCAGCTAATCTTTCAACATAGACTTAAGGGCCGGTGAAATCTCGCAAGGCACACCTGACTCTCAGGATGATAATGGCGACTGGAAGTACGAATGAGGTCTGATGACCCAGTGAACACAAGGTTTGAGTGAACAACTTGAACATAAAGATTCGTACCGTTGATCTGTTTTGTTACGATCTTGGGCAGACCCAAAAGTGGATTTTTTTGTTTTTTTGACCAATGCCTTAATGACCGCTTTGGAAGTATTTTCTCAGCAAAAGTCACTCGCTTCAGTTACCGAGTTGGCGACACACATTCATGTAAAGCAAACACTGATGACGCAGATCTTAGTCTTTATGGCAATGGTCCGCCACAGTCCACGATCACATGCTCGTGAAGACTTCACTGTAGTCACTGGTGGGATTGGAACTAATTGGTGCGGGGAGGAATAACTTGTATTTGGTTTTTCCCTATGAACTTGACAGGTATGGCATGTACGACAATAAACGCAACAGTCCTTTTTCAACCTAGGCCCAAAAGAAATGATGCAACACGATACGTACGATTGAGTGCCTTTTCTTTTGGTCTACCCCTAGTGTCCTGGACATCAACATGAATCATTGGGCAAGTGAGAGCACAGTGTGCACGATCATATTCAACAAGCACAAACAACCTGACAAACAGTCAAAAACACTCTTGCATCATTGACCTACTCTTAGGGTTGCGCATTTCCGCATTAAGCGCCCTACTTTTCTATAAAATACAGGTAGGGGTGGCTCCGATCAATGATTGGCTGATTGTTAATGCGGCAAATCTCGTCAGTAAAGTGCCGGTTATCTAATCTGGCGGTAATATTCCCGTCAGGTGCAGTTCGTGCTCTTGACTTCCACGTTGGGAGTCACCTCCAAAAAATTAGTACGCATCCCCTTTTGTCATTTTGACATTAGCAATCGAAGCAGTTCACTAAAGTTTTCATCATCACATTGGGCTTTACTTAACTTTTCAACAACCTACAGTAACGGAGATGCTCAGCAGACCACTAACCTTTTCATTTCCTGTTTCATGAGGCAAATGTTCTCCTACAGCCTCAGTCATCATCTGTGCACATGACATCGTGTCATCCGGAGTCATAAACATCTTCTTTATCGGGCAACGAGTGACCACAACAAGCTGGCAAAACATCAGGACATTACCCTGGAGTTAATTCTTCTGTAACCGAATTAGGAACAGGTGTATCCACACTTCCAATACTGGTCGCATTCTAATACCCCCGGCCCAAATCATTGCCTCAAATGAACTCAACACCAGGCACTGGACAGCAGGTGCGCCACACACCATGTCCACAAAACCTGCAACACACTCTGTCTGTAAATAACACAGCACTTTCAAACACTTCACCAGGACTACTAGAACCCAAACAGGCCTTTCTCTGAAAATGGCAACACATCATCTCAACCGAAGGAACGTAGCCGTATGCAGCTACCAGTATCTCGCACCCAACACCCGCACCTCCACTTGATCATATCGTGCCACTGAAAGACACAAAACCTTCTAAACAAAAAATGGTTGGTACAAATGGACAGTCCAACCAGGAGCTAAGATTGTTTTTTTACCAATCCAAACAGGTGTGTGCACCTGGAAGTTTGCTGTGCCTTCTTTTTTCAGCGATTAAACTGGCGTGGCTCTGCCAATTAGCATAACCATGGAACAGTGTGTTGAACAGAACCGAAACCACTAAGCTTTTTCTTTTGGATACTTCTAAACCTTTGTTTTATATGTGCAACAGTGTGCATCAATAGACCTGCGGCAACTTTTCAGGTCACACACGCATTAGTGGTTCAGACCACGTTTTTTATGAGTTAACACAAACTTGATCCTGCTCAGATTCACTCAAATTACAAAAACAATGCGTTCAGGCAAGCACTTTTTAAAATCTTCAAGGAGCATTAGTTCATGCAAGGAAGAACAATCGATTAACATTACTTAGAGTGCACCATTTATCAAACATGCTCCTTTTTTTTTCACGTGCAAACTCAACAAAAAGTTTGGATTACCAACCCTTCCTATGGATTCCGAAACCTCTGGCGGTAAGCTTGGCCGGTACGAGTTCATATGCACGTAAGATAGATTGCTTCATCACAGTCTCATACTTCATACCTATCTTCAATAGACAAAGTAGAAAAAAACTTCCATAGTTTTTCCCACAAGCCTACACTTCAACAGCAACGTCCACACTTCCTTGGTCCAATTTACGAGACAGCAATTCTCGCTCAAAAATGCCCAAATAACCTGTCCACTTCCAGTTCCTCACTAAATAGCACCGCCAATTAACTGTTTTTACTTGCATCAAAGCAGCGTGCTAAGCAAACCACAATCTGTTGGATCTTTACCAGGAGAATCCGAAGTAAACAGGCCCAGGGGACCAGAAGAGTAGCGTCCCTTCCCCTCCTCTAACTCCAACCGGCGCAAGATTCACTTTCCTTTTCAGCCTGGAATCGCAAGCCGCCGGAGTTGTATTCCAAGTACACAGATCAACATTCAGGCTCGTCTGTGAGGCTTGTGCGTGCACTTTCTGTCTTCTTGCCGCTTCCATGGCGGAGTTTGAGGCTATACTACGATCTTCAAGTACGAATCTTCCAAGTTCCAAAAAGGTCTCAAATGGGGGTAAGCCTGTTTTTAGCCTCGGCCTCCACAAGCCTACGCTCTCCTCATCATCAGCCTCTACACCTTCCACGAGTTTGTCATTTTCTCACTAACTTGATTCTGCCTTCTTTGACCAACCTCAGGCAAATTCACAAACAATTTAATTTCGAAGACCACGCCCAACACACAGTTTTTAATAGTTCGGGGGTCCTTTTCAATGAAGCCCGACTATACTGTGCGATTGTTGAATGTGTTCAGCCTATTACACACAGATGCTACGCTGATGAACTCTTGTCGGAGATATCAGGGTTACATTTCTGCACAGTATCCTCGATTATAATTTTAAAACACAACCGGGCTATTAAATTAAATTAAATGGAGCAAATTGCAGGGAAGATAAAAATGGTAAATATATACATAATGATACCCATGCTAAGTGAAATGGAATAAGCACTGCGCGATTCACCAATCTAACAGACCCGCCGCGTATTTGCCACGTCTCTGGTGGCGTCCTCCTCACACAAATCTGCCAAACACAGTCTTCTCCGTGTCAAGAGTAGGCTAATATGTCATGTGTGGGAAGTTTACTTTTGAAATTTAATAGTTTACAGATTACCATTTATGGAACACTGTTTATAATAACCTTCTGTTATAAGTCATTTATAAAATTATTTAGTTTACTGATGAAACTATCATTTACAACAACATGACTATACTTTCATAATGACTTAAGAAGTAAAAGTTAACATTTTAGTTAATGTTTTAGTAATTCCAGCTTCAATAAAGTCACTTATAAGTTTATTAAGTTAATGATGAAATGAATCATTGTACCATAACATGACCGATATGTTCATAAAATGATTACATGAGTTGTATGCTAACTGAGTTACAATGATGTTGTAAGTTAATCTACAAAAAAGTTCTAAAATCATGAAACTAAATCAAACTGATCATTAGCAGATGGTTTATAAGTTATTAGTTGATACATTTATCACTTATAAATCATTGAGTATTTTTATAAAAAAAAAAATTGTATAATTATCTCATAAACAATTTGTTAATCATGAACAAAGGTGCACACAACCATTAAGAAATGATCAGTATAATGATTTATTTTGTAAATTTGTTAGCTGGTCTGTGTGCAAGCACGCATAAACATGCAGGTTCTGCTAAAGCACTAGTTTTTACGAAGAGTAATTCATTTGTTTTTGAATTGGATAACATTTATAAATGCCTTAGTCATGTGATTTACATTGGCGTTGTGTTAAATCCGTTTCACTTCATCAGCACAGACTTGTGCTCTGTGTGGGCTCTAGTGATGAGTGAACCTGTCAACCGCTTTTACCTTCCACTGAAGCTCACATCAGGTCCACAGAGTTACAACCCTACATGTGTGTCAAGAAGAACAGCTGTCTATAACCCTCACCAGTCAGTACTTAGTACAATCAGTACACCCGTGTTCAACACCTGTTATAGGAAGGATGTGTAAACGCATGAATAAATCATTTACAAAACTTTTTGCAATCACCTAATCTAAAAGTGTAAACTATTCATTCACTTGTAAATGTTGGGTACATATCATTTGTAAGACTCTTTCTTTACCTGTTACAAATTATTTGTATCGGTACACAAGTCATTTATAACCCACTTTCGGCATCCCCTAATCTAAAGTGAAAAACTATTCATCACGTTGTAAATGTGTTACATATCATTCGCAGATCTTCCTGTTACATGATCCATCTCATTCCCGCCACTTTGATTTCCCAAGCTTGAACATTATTTTTTTCGTTTTAAATAAATAAATAAATTAACACTGCCACCATTTTAATCAGCACTTTAATTGTTTTCTTTATTTATTTTGTTTCCCACGGGACAGCTGCTCACCATAACATGAAAATGCACCATAAACGTAGTCCATTATTTTGGTGGCTTTGATTTCCAAGTCGTCCTTCCAGAGTAGTAAACGATAACCACCGTGTGAGAAAAAAAGATTTGTTTTCCGTAATATAATCATTATACATTAATAACAGTACATAGCTGCCGTCTCATTCCAATACACCCGGCTGCAGCCTGCAGATTGGAGGCGGGGCTGCACCTGGGGCGGGGCTTGTCACGGTGCAAACTTCAGTAAACAAATTTATTAATTAGCATTATATTTCACAGACAAGCAGATATGAGCCCAGAATACAAACGCAACGGCGATTAATTAGCGGTTAAAGCATTTTCCCTCCCATAACCTGCCTTGTCTGTAAATAGAATGCTTTATTAAAAATGTTTACTGATTAGTCAGCTATTTTAAAAAACCAACGTTTTAATGCATTACACCCACGTTAAGCATTTTCCTTTTAGTCTAATGGTTTTTCTAACGCATGATTAAATGCATTGCATTTCTTATTCTGGACTCAAATCTTGCTGTGTTCTGTGAATATAATTTATTTAACCAATGTGTTTTTACTGAGTTTAGTCTTAAAAAAAAAAAAAAGAAAACGGTTTTATAAAAGCATTAAGCCACGTTAAACATACAAACCCGTTCCAAAAAAGTTGGGACAACTGTACAAATTGTGAGTAAAACGAATGGAATAAGGTTACAAAATCTCATAAACTTATATTTTAATTCACAATAGAATATAGATAACATATCAAACGTTGCAAGTGAGACATTTTGAAATGTCATGCCAAATATTGGCTCATTTTTGGATTTCATGAGAGTTACACATTTCTAAAAAAGTTGGACAGGTAGCAATAAAGGCCGAAAAGTTAATGTACTATAGGAACAGCTGGGAGACCAATTTGCAACTTATTAGGTCAATTGGCAACATGACTGGGTATAAAAAGAGCCTCTCAGAGTGGCAGTGTCTCTCAGAATCAAGATGGCAAAGGACACCATTCCCCATGTTGCGGCGAAAATAGTGAAGCAATCTCAGAAATGAGTTTATCAATAAAACAATTGCAAGAGCTTGAGTTATCATCATCTACAGTGCAACTAATCCAAGATTCATGATCTGGGAACAATCTCTGTGTGTAAGGTCAAGGCCGGAAACCATACGGATGCCCGTGATCTTTCGGGCCCTTAGATGGCACTGCTCACATACAGGAATTGCTACTGTAATGGAACTCACAGCATGGGGCTCAGGAATACTTCCAGAAAACATTTGTCGGTGACACACACTCCACGTGCACATTCGCCGTTGCGGCCGGAAACTCTTATAGGTCAAAAAAGAAGCCATATCTAAACATGATCCAGAATAGCGCAGGCGTTTTCTCTGGGGCCAATGCTCATTTAAAATGGACTGTGGTGCAGTGGCAAACTGTTCTGTGGTCAGACACCGAAAATTATCAAAAAAAAATTTGAAATTCTTTTTGGAAAACTGGGACGCCATGTCATCCGGACTAAAGAGGACAAGGACAAACCCCCAGTTGTTATCAGCGCTCAATTCAGAAGCCTGCATCTCTCATGACTGGTATGGGGTTTGCATGAAGTGCGGTGGCCCCCCCCATGGCATGAGATCATACCGCGTATTTCGTCCTGAAAATTAAAAATATTAGTACAACTTTGAGACGAAACTTCTCAGCATCATTGCTTTCGGTTTTTATATTCACAATTTGGTACAGTGTCCAGTCAACTTTTTTGGAATAGCGCGTTTGTAGAATGTCCCCTAAATCATTCCCAGACCCTGATTGAAAAGTAATCGAGCTCAATATTGGTCGTAAAATGGGTATCAGAGAAATTACCATTTAATAGATTAATTTAATATAAATAGATGATACTTTATAAAAGTTATATCTCAATATGTGACTTGCAAGGGCTGTGGACAGGCAACTGCACTAAAATAAGCTCATGCTGATCAGAAAATTACGTTGTTGTAACTATAGCAACAGATTACAGGTATGTCCTCTCATAATCATCACGACTCGTTAGATAATAAAGTTTGCTTTCTCTGGTTTCTCTTTCTTTCCTTCACTTAAAATAATTGAGGAAGCAGCATATTCTTCCTGAAAGAAAGGGGTGAGGAAAATTGCAATATAGTAATTATCAAGTTTCATAAAAATTCAAAATGGCACACAGGACACATGGATATGACAGTGTCAGTTTATCCACTCGCATTACAGATTAGTATCTGTACAATATATGCCATGTTATATTATTAAAACAATACTGATACAATCCTTTTTCATTCGGATTTTTCCCCTCTATACTCTGCTGATATGAAATAATCAAATTTTCAAAGAATTATTTAATTCAAATTCATTTTTCTAATCTAAAATGCCGGGTCCTCCAACTGTGGATAATAAACCCAATTAATTACTAAATGTAGATGGGTTTGTTTGTTCCTGTTAGCCTAAAAATAAGCTATCCGTGAACAAAAATCATAATTTCGCAATCCAATCCAATTCGCTTTATGTATTAAGCACAATTTAAATAACACAAGGTTTCCAAAGTGCTGTACACCACCACAATAAAAGACACACATAGGATTAAAAAGATAAGATTTAAACACACAAGTAAAAGTATAGAAGAAGATAAAAACCACACTGAAATTATAGAAATAGAATCCAAATCAAATACATACATAAAATGCACTGCACACAACAACACATTTAAATCACATTAATCACAATTACCTAGGTGTTAAACGGCCCGAGTAACGAGATGGTTTTTTACGTCGAGATTAAAACATGAAACAGTGAGGAGACTTGTATTATGTGTAAATGGCACATGCAATTCCATAGAAAAATCATTTCCTACAGACATGGAGAGTTCCAGATAAGGTGTTGTTTTTTCTTTTCTTCTGTGGCATTATATGAAGACTTTATAAAATGCACAGAGTTTTTTTAGCTTTTAATCAAATCATCCGTCCCAACCAAACTACACACACATCTCTTATAATGTATGTCATGAAAGCGACTCGAAACCAATCAGAGGTAGGTAGGGGCCGGGCTGCCACGTGCAAACCCCACCCAGGGCAGCCCCAGAATACGATCTGCAGGCTGCAGCCGGGTGCTTCTCGTCTCATCCGTTTCTTTTACTGTCTATGGTTATATGGAGGAATTATTTGGTCAGATTATAAACTAAAAGTCTAAAACTAACAGTCTTAAAACCAAACTTAAAATCCAAAATTTGAAACTTACCAGTCCACAATTCGAAAATTAATTTGGTATTGCGCGCATTGGGCATTTGGTATTTAGGGATTAGGGCATTGTGTATTTAGGATTTGGGCACTTTTTCTATTTAGGGTTGGGCATTTGGTCATTTATCCAGTTAGGATTTAAGATTGGGCATTTGGGGATTTAAGAGTGGGAAATTTGGTATTTAGGATTGGGCATTTAATCATTTAGCCATTTTAGGATTGCAGGAATTGGGCATTTGAAGAGTGGGAGGATTGGGCATTTGAGGGATTGAGGAGTGTATGCAAATTAGGAGGCGTGGCCCCAAATAACTGGAGGCTGGGTTTTGAAATGGCTGGTGCGCAGAATGGCACCTTATGGACAGCAGAGGAGCTCCAGTGACACAGGAGCCCACTGTAATGAAGCGAGGACTGTGTGATAACTTCAACTTAATGACAGCTTTGCTTGGCATTTGTGTGGCCTCAAACCTTGAGGCGTACAACTGATGCTTGCGCGGTGCGCGGTAAATCAACTCTCGAGATGATGAGAAAACAATCGCTCGCGGGGTGAGGGAAGCGGAGAGCCCGGTAGGCTCATTTCAAACTCCGCTTGGATGAATCGTGACATGTTCTTTGAGTATAACTACAAGCCTTCGCGCCGCATGATCATTCCCCGGCTGCTTTCGCTCTCGATCTTCTCACCTGCTCTACGAACACTTTTATTTTTGTCGACTGACAAAAATGGGCATTCAGTTCTTTTAAGTGAGCCGGCTCGTTTGACTCATCAACTCACTGAAAAAGAGCCGGGCTCTTTTGGCTCAACAAACGGCTCTTTAAAAAACAATAATGTTTTGGCAGCTCCACTAAGCTCTGTTTGGCTTCATTACAGTGTGCTCCTTGCTTTTCTGGGAGCTCCCTCTCTGCTGTCCATAAGGTGCCTCTGCGCACCAGCCATTTCAAACCCAGCCTCCAGTATTTTGGGCCGCATCCTGGTGCATACACTCCTCAATCCTCAAATGACCAATCCTCAATCTTCAAATGCCCAATCCTCTAATCCTAAATGGCTAAATGATTAAATGCACCCAATCCTAAATACCAAATTCCCAATCCTAAATCCCCCAAATGCCCTGATCCTAAATCTAAATGGCTAAACTGACCAAATGCCCAACCCTAAATAGAAAATGCCCAATCCTAAATACAAACTGCCCAATCCTATAAATACAAAATGCCCTATCCTAAATACCAAATGCCCAATCCTAAATACCAGATTAATTTTTTGACTTGGACTTTTAAGTTTTCAAATTTAGATTTTTAGTTTTTGGTTTTAAAGACTTTTAGTTTCAGAGGCTTTTTAGTTTATAATAATCTGACCAGAAATAATTCCCTCCCTTATGGTTAAAACGAGAATGTCCTAATATGGCGAGAAGTTTCACTCTCACTACACTTCGGCTTCTGAACTGGATTTACAGTTCCCACTCTGATTACATATGAGGGGCGCTCACAGACTGAGTGCAGAATAGATGGAGGAGTCAATGGCGGTATACCCCTCAAAATCCACTTTCTCAGGATATAATTTTTTTGTCCTAGTAATTTAAATGCTGTATTCGAAAGGAGAGATGCAAAGAAATTACACATTGCTGGAAGTGTTAAGATTTTTTAGAGTCACTTATTTGCTTTTTAAAAGTCTTTTTTAAAATGTCGGCAGTGGCGTCATACGTTATCGTTCATTAAGCAGAATGCTAGCGTGTTATAGGCAACAACAACTCAACCTGTATAAGAAATCGAAAAGGACATAAGTACTTTCGTTCATTCAAGCTTTTAGGCCTATAACCCACATGTGTGAACTTGCAAAACCTACAATCAGATCTGAGATTTCTCAACGGCGTGTCGGGTGAAAAGGGAACCAATTTAGCCGATCTGGTCCCATAGACTCCCATTCATTTTTGCACTTTCGGCGATTGCCCCCAGTGATGGAACTCTGGTGGAACTGCAACCAGAATTCGGTAAAATAGGACTTAATAGAGAGGAATTGGGAAGGCTCTCCGTGAGGCGGGCTCTGGTTAAAACTTTCAAAATTAGTGGCTGCTTCTACACAGCGGCAGCACTGGTTTGTGGCAATGAAGTCAAACCTACGCTCCTTATTGGCTGTCACTTGTGATTTCTAGACCACAAGTAGATTGTTTTGCGACGCAATGTGTGTGTGCTGAGTGAGATGCAGCCTTAGCTTTGAAGGATGGAAATGCAAGATCAGAGGAGAATGTTTTCCAGCTGATTAAACACTTTAATTTCATTCTGTAACTCACACACAAAAATTGTTTTGCTGTCAAGAACACTGGTGAAATGTAGCACACACATCATTTTATCTGTTCTTTATATTGTTTTTTTTAATGTTTTAAATAAATTATTTTTGCTAACGTACATTTATCTGCCTGTTACACTTTGTATATGTCAAATTGTGTATGTTTTTAAGGTTACAGGTGGAGTTGGAGCAAAAATTTTATCTTTTTATACAATAGTATATTAACTAAGTAATATTCACTGTCAATTATCTATAGTCTTTTTTTATTTTTTGTGAAGTGTCTAAAAAGGTTGTGTAATATGAGTTGAGCTAGAGCGCAAAGATATCATCTAATAAGTGTCCCCAAATATATTTGCATAAAAATATATTATAAGCTTAAATATCATATACAGAATTGTATCGATGCTGTAGATTCCTGTAACTGCCCCCAAACCTTTGCATATACAAATACATGGTACACATGGTTACAAACTTCAGTTTGACATATTTCTAAAGAATCTGCAAATGATCTGTCTACATTTACAGTGATAATAAAGGGATGCATAAAGTGTTTATCAATGACTTGTGTACATATATACAAATAATTTGTAACAGGTAAGAAAGGGTCTACAAATGATATGTAACACATGTTACAAGTGATGAATAACTTACACTTTAGATTGTAGGGGATGCAGAAAGCTTGGGTTTGTAAATTATTTAGTCTATGCGTTTACACTCAGTCATCTATATAACAATAGTGTTTGAACACTTTGTATGTTGGTAATAAGTACTTGACTGGTGAGGGTGATAGACAGCTGTCCTTCTCCTGACACCCATGTTGGTTTTAACTCTGTGCACCTGATGTGAGCTTCAGTTGGAAGGTAAAAGCGTGTGGTTGAGAGGTTCGCCCAACTTCATCACTGTTTGATCCCCACACACTCCACACACGAACACAAGTTCTGTGCTGATGAGTGAAAGGATTTACACACAACCCACTGGAATCACATGACTAAGGCAGGTATAAATGTTTTCCACTTTCAAAACAAATGAATTATTCTTCTTCCACAATAGGTCCTTTGGCATACCGCATGTTTTGTGCCTTTTGAACACAGGACTCAGCTAACAAAGTTACCAATGGCCTCATATACTGATCATTTCCTTAATGGTTTGTTCAGCTTTTGTTCATGATTAACAGTTGTTTATTGAGTCTGGCGGGGATTAATTTTTTTTCATACAAATACATATGTGACCTAGAAATACTTCAAATGATTTCAGTAAGGATTGACTAATGCATCCGTGCACGTAGTCAACTAATAAACTTATAAACCAGCTACGAATGATCAGTTTGATTTTTTCATGATTTAAAACTTTTTTAAGAAACTTACAACCATTTGTAAATCGGTAGCGTACCCTCATTAATCAGTTCTGAACAATATAGTCATGTTAAGTAAGTGATATTCATCATTAACGTAATTTATAAGTGACTTTAACTGAATTAATAAAACTTACTAAAATTTACCTATTACTTATTAATCATTGAGAAAGATAGTCATGTTATGTAAATGATATCCATTCATCTTAACTAATAACTTATAAGTGAATTATAACTGAATTATAAAACCTTACTAAAATATTAACTTATTACTTATTAATCATTTATGAAAGTATAGTCATGTTTTGTAAATGATTAGTTTATCATTAACTAATAATTTATAAATAACTTATAACAGAACGTTATTATAAAGTGTTACCCAAGTTACCTTATTTAAAATGTAATAGTGGTGTAACTTTTTCATTACTTTATTAAAGTAATGTAACGGTTACTTTTGATTGCTTTTTGATTACTTTTCTAAATTTCAAATGAATGTTTATTTGCAACTGTTAATCATTTTCAAACATTTCAACCTGGTCTCACAGGATTCTGTGAATGTCCACTGGGCCCTTAACTCAAATCCGTGCGGCCACATAGAACTCCAAACGCAGTCAAGACACGACCTTCCGTGGTCTCACACGGATATCCGTTTCAATACGGAGTACAGACCTCACTCAACGGACCGTCCTTTCTCATTTGAAACGGCAACATTTGAGGTATTTGCTTCTTTTCCAACATCAATGCCATAATGATGTTAAACCCTGACTGTTGTTGAAGTTCTTGCATTGTCCTGTCAGCATAAAATTTCAGTTTTGTTTCAGTTAGCCTAACCAAAGTCCCGTGATGGCACCACGGACCTCAACAACCTGACCTCACTCATGGGCGTTGTAATGTTGGGCTGGCTTGTTGTAGTGAACTTATTTAAGCTTATTAGTTCGACTGTGCTTGCAATTGGGCATTGTAATTAAATTGCCAGGTGGTCTCGTCCCTGGGCCATCATCAAAATTCCAGTTGTGATGGCGTTTTTAACACAGTTTACTTGCTCACTTGGCTATTAGTCAGAATAAATTCTGTGGATTGGAGCACGGAGTGAGTCGCTGAGGACCACGGATAACTCCAACGCAAATCAATGACACTCTTGTTTCATTTCGTGGTCCACACACGGATTACCTGTTTCAAATGGACAAGAGCAACAGGTCTCCACTCAACGGACGTGCTTTCTGATTTGGAACACGCAACATTTGAAGTAGGGCCTATTTTGTTCTCTTTTCCCACACCCAATACCATTAGAGACGTTAACTGGTTTATTGTAGCTATTGCATTGTCCTTGTTCATTCATTCAAAATGTAGAGTTTGATTCTGTTTTAGCCTAACTAAATCTGTGATTGGAGGCACGGGCGTGAACGGTCTGTGGGTGACACCACGAATTAATGTTAAGCCTCAGTCTCTTACGACTGCTGTATCTATTTACCACGAAGTTTTCATCATTTCATTTGGCGTTAGTAATTTACACGCCAAAATCAAATTTTGCTGTTCATATGGTACGCGAAAAACAACTTGCCCGGGTATTATTAACTTCTTACTTGATGGAACATGCGTTATGATTGCAACGCAGGAACCTGTAGTGTATAGTGAAAACGGTTCATCGTCCCGTTTCCTTAATCATTTCGAAGATTCACGGTTTTCATCTCGGCAGGTGCCGAAGCGTGCATGCAAGAAAACGTGGTTTGGTTTGTGTTTTGGTGGTTTGTTGTGTTTCAGTTTTATTATTATTTTTTTTTTTTTTGAATTTGTTTTTTTTGACAAGAAACATACAACTCATAATCTCTTATGGGGAGCAATCTGTTGTGACTACATCTAATGTAAGGTAACCCGAGCTTGCTCAAGTCGGAGGATTGTTTTTAAAAAACGTTTATTTGTTTTTAACAAAATCATTTCCGGCAACTAAATGTTTGCAGAATTTTCCAATAACATCAATGTGAAATAATTTATGCTAGTTTATAGTAGTTATATATCTTGTCTGCTTTATTTATTTGCTCTGCTCGCTTTTCTCTTTTGTCTTTTTGACTCATATACACCGCATTTTTTATTTCTTGTTTGTGTGATTGTATTTGGAAGGTGTAAAAAGTCTATTAACTAACCCCCCGATAATAATGGTAATTAATTAATAATTACCAAATAAATATTGAATAAAATAAAAAAGGTAAAACATATCGGCCCCTGAATTTACTGATTTGGGATCCCGTCCTCTGCTACGCCAGGACCCCAATTCCCACTGTGTCCGCTCGGAAAACCAATCATGTTTAAAACCTTTTTTCGAGCGCCACTCATCAACTTTCCATACGGTTGCCCGTGAGAGGACATTGGTAGTTCACTTAGTTTTGGTCGTGGCCACGACAGAATAATTCGTGGGCACGTGATAATAGGTCGTGGCCACAAAATATTAATTCGTGGGGGGATACGTCATATTAACTCGTGGGGAACGTCTTAATTATTGTCGTGGGCCAGCGAGACTCATTTGTCGAGGTAACCGGTTCATCCTTATGTCGTGGCCTGAGATGCGTTATTCTTGAACAGACGACGCATATTGTTCTACATGGCCACGACTTGCTTATGTGTGAGAGGAGAGACTGAACATCCAGGTTTTCCGTGCCCGGGGAGTTTTGTTTTAAAGAAACCGTGTCCTTAGTACGATGTTTTTTAAGTTCAGCGCCCGTAAAGATGACCAGGGTCGGTTCAACTAAGCGTTTTGTCGTGACCACACATAATCACTCGTGGAACGTGAAAAATATGTCGTGGCCACGACGTATTAATTCGTGGGAAGTCAGTATTACCTCGTGGGAACACTTATTATTTCCGTGGCCACCGATGATCATTTTGTAGAGGTAACGACACTCCTGTTGTCGTGGCCTCGGAGTTGTTTAGTTTGACGGGAACGACATGTTTTTTCCCCCTCCCGTGGCCACAGTTTAATGTTTCCAAACCTCGTGCGACCATAGCAACCCGGGATTATCGAGATGTTTCATTCGATTTTATGTTGAAGTACGAAATGATTATATTTATTTATTAGATAAAATATTTCATTTCAATTAAATTATTATAATAACCATATGCCTTTGGCTACGGGACGTTATGCATGTGGATAGGCAGCATTTAAATGAAGTTTAATCCATGCATAAAATTAAATAAATATAATGTGGTTTTATGAATGAGATGAAAATAGATTCATTTGTAATGAAACACAACAATGCTCAGTAATCATCACATCACGTCAAAACTTTATTGGCATAATTGTCAGATAATGATAAATGAGCCGGTTTGTGTATCATTTACAAATTAAACTAGTTTATGCCCCTTCAAGCACCACAGCCGTCAACTGGCACTAAAAAGTCCCGGTACCAAGGCATAGGTTATATGATAATTTAATAATGAACTATTTCTATAATAATTTGAATATTTTCTTAATTCTAAATAATATATAATGAATACATCCTGATTCTCGGTTTGTATGGTCACGCAGGTTGTTTACGCATTAAACTCGTGGCCACGAGAAAAAGGTCGTTTCCCTCACATAGAAGGCGTGGCCACAAGAACTGATGTTCGTTCCCTCAACATAACATCTCGAGTCCACGACATAAGGATGTCGTTACCTCTACAAAATGATCTCGTGGGCCACGGACATAATAAGTACGTTCCACGAATTAATATTTCGTGGCCACGACATATTATCACGTTCCCACGAGGTTATTATTGTCGTGGCCACAACAAAACTAAGTGAACCGGACCATGTCCTCTCACGGGCACCGTAGTTTTGTATTATTGCATTCGATGGGCTTCTTTGTTTCATAAATAACTCACTGTATTTTCACAAATTTTCTTTACCTGCTTTTTTGCACAAGTTACATTGGAAAATCGTTGAAGGTTTACCGTGACTTTGCCAGGGTCAGGGACGATCTTTGTCATTTTTAAGGGAACACGCAGACATGTCAAGAGGCAAACATAGTCCAGAATTGACACAAGACAAGGGGGTACAATAGTCTGTCATTTTTTGTGTTTTTATAAACATGTTGCAGGGCTTGAAAGCCACTGTCCCATTGTTGTCATATCAAAAGTCCTTAAATGTATTAGAAAATTTCAGTCGTAATAAGACAATGTGATTAAAATATGGCTTTTATCAGTCACATTAAATCAGTAGGCTTATCAATAAAATACATATTCCACTGCAGAGGAAAACGGAAAACAGCTGAAGTGCCATGTTAGTTTGCATTTACAGAGAACAATATAAGCTGAAATAGAGCATGATGCAGGCATTACATAATAACAACTGCACGTTATAGGATGTTTTAAATGTTTTCGTTAAAAAAAACAATGATACTTTTAAAATTAAAATGAATGCCGTAGGTGGTGCCATATGACTGTCTTAATGAGTCAATTCAAATGATTCGTTCAATGGCTGATTCATTCAGGAATGACACATCAAGTTGCCTATGTCTTAGTTTATGAAAAGGTCATTGAATCAAATGACTCACCTTGATTTCGTTTTAAAGCACTGAACATTCAGTTAAAAAGCTCGGTAATGGCGAAACTGATCTTTTGGTGGGGGCTGTTAATATGTAAATCTGTGTCAGTCATGCTGAGTCTCCTGATGTAACTTTTTTTATGATTTCCCGTGGGCAATCCGTACCATTGCATGGATTCTTTGCGTAACTTAAAACACTCTTTACAACTGAAAAGATGTTCAGAAGATGAGTTTTCAAGTTGCTTTTGTAGTGATTGCATATTTTTGAATGTTAACTTGGAATGATAGGTCTGGAATTAGCAAAATCAAATAAACTAATTTAAAGGAAAATACTGCAACAACACCACATTAAATTAAATTGGATTAGGCCTACGTTGAGTTTTTGGTTTGCATCAAGGTCACATGTCAAGCATTTGAGAAGAGTTAAATCTCTAGATTTGAATATTATTTTTTTTTCTCATAATTTTTGAGTAATAATAAAGCTTTTCTCTGTATGCCAAAACAAAAAATCTGAGAATTTGGCCATACAATGGCAAATATTATGTGACTAAATATTACATTATTGCGCTGCACAATTATACTCCCGGCATATCTGTGTATAACTAAAGGTGTAGTAAAATCTTTTAGTGTACAACGTTAAAGCACTCTAATGTATTTTTTATAATAATAGCAGGGGATAAAAACAATGTTTAATGAAAACATATTTATATAAAATTATCATTTCATTTATTTGTTATACTGAAGGTCGTATATTTAGAAAAAATTAAAATGCACTTGAATTATTTCTTTCAACCGATTGATGCATCTGTAATAACCCGTGAGGCCAGAGACAGAGCTATCCAAGTATATGCCTTGTTATGGGAGAAAGAGTGGCAAACTGTGGCTTGTTGTCGAAGAAAACAGGTTCGCCATGAAAAATACGACAGGAAAAGTAATTGTTTGAAAAGATTAAGGAAATGAGTATGTACCCCAAGTGCAAAGAGAACATTGACAACAGATTTCAAAAAAATATGCTGGAAACACAAATTGCCAAGAAGAAATCCAAGCGTGTGGAACTGGGCTGGATGAACTTTCAATGCAAGAGACAATGACTTCAAAACAAGTTCGGGTCTGCAAAGGTGGTGGAACCAGGCATGTCTCTATAGATGTGAATTCAACCATGAAAGATGTGCAGGAAATAGCAGCAGGGTCTCTTTTTTTCCAGATGGTAAATCCAGACACTAGATCTGAAAAGTTTGGACTGTGCAGATTCGAGATTTCTCCCACAGAATGATTGAATCGGAATGTACCACTGGAGATTTGTATGAAGCAAGTAAGGTTAAAATTCTCAGACTTTATCTTTTTACAAAGTGCATCAGTACACAGAAGAATACAAAAAAACTCTGTCACAAATCCTGAAGCAGATGTCAAGTTGAATGAAAGTGCCCAAGATGACAACCAAGCATCTAGCCGCTTTAGCACCAATGTAAGTGAAAACAACTGAGCTCCACATTTTCAGAGGAGTCTGAAGAGACCAATTTCATGTTAAATGATCCACTTTATATTATGGCACCAGCAAATATCAGTCATGCAGAATGATGATATAATTGAGGGTAGAGAAACTGGGAGGACAGTTCCAAGAACAAATGATAAACACTGAGTCAGGAAAGTGATTTAACTAAAAGAATGGTGAAACATTGCAAGTACGGAGCCCAGGGGCATTCAAACTCCAGTTCCACATCACAAAATGTAGAGGAAGGGGAACAGGACTGATCCACAACTGATGTGGAAGAGACACCATTTGAGGAATCATTTGATAATGAAGTCACAATTGGAGGAGGTTCACTTCAGTTTGGAAGCTTGGATGATACAGTTCCAATTGAGATACCAAAAGGACTATTATTTTGGTGCGAAGAGGACAAGTTCTGGGTGATCTGATGCAAGCTTTCAATGACCCAGCAATGATGGACAAAGAGATCAGTATTCGAATGAAACTACCTAATGGGCAGATTGAACAAGGCATTGTATCAGGTGTTTTTCGTGAATGCTTGACAGAATTTCGGGATGAATTTTTATCCAGTGTGCTTTGGATGCAGATGTCAAGGGTCCCATTCCGTTAGACATGAATTTCAGAGCGATGAATGGCAAGCTATGGCAAGAGATATTGGTCAAAGGATGGGAAGAAGTCAAGTACTTTCCTATTTCGTCTTTCCCTGCCATTTCTTGAAGAAGCTTTATATGGTACCACATATAGTAGTGTCTTAGATTCGTTTATGCACTACATAGCAAAACATGAGCGTGATGTCATTGAAGAGGCAATGGCAAACTTCAAACTCAGCTGATCATGAGTCACTTCTTGATGTTCTTGATTCCAATGATTGTCACCAGAGGCCTACTGATAAAAAGTCTACCGTCAACTTTTGGAACAGTTAGGCCATATTAAGCTCTCATCCGACAACCCCTATGTTTGTGATTGAATCCTGGAGACCTGTTCTTAAGGATTTTTGCTAGTACTTTGTCACCACAAAAGCTAGCAAACATTATACAAGAGCAAAAACCAACACCCAAGCTTGTAAAGGATATCACTGTTTTTCCTGAAGTCATGACAGCCCAGCCAGTGCTTTGTATCAAGATTCCTGAAAAAAGTACCATTATGTTTTACCACGGCAATAGGGATATGCCGGTATCAAATTTTCATGTTGCGATTAATTGATCATGTTTTACCACGGTAATGCGGTATTATTCACGGGTATTGAAATTAAGTTTTAAAAAAGTGGACATAATACAGTATAACAGGTAAAAAACTTTTTTCTTATAACAAAAAATAACTGACATTTAAATGCAATAAAGCAATACAAAAAATATATTTAAAGTTAAAAATCAACAACCATTAAAGTGCAAAAGAACTTTAAAGACCCATAGGTATCACTTTACAATAAGACCTCATTAGTTAACATTAGTTAATGCATTAACATTCACAATGAGCAATAGCTACATTAGCTACAGAAGTTACTAATCTTTGTTAAAAAATACAAGTCTTAGCTCATGTTAGCTCATTAAATAACACAGTTGCAAACTTTCGATTTTAACAATGTGTTATTAAATATTGGAATACCTAAGATTAATGAATGTTCAGAAGAATTTTTCATTGGCAGTTTGTTAACTAATGAACCCTAATGTAAAGTGGTTAATGAACAATAAAGAATCAAAACACTTTCAAACATAATCTAGGACATGTTTCTAGTCAGATTAAAAAATGGAAAAAAAAAAAAATATGGGAAATATATAAATATTCTTTTATATTATTTAAATTTTTAGAAAGTAGCAGCTGCTTTTTATTCTATGGGGTTTCCAGGGGTAAGGGCTGCAGTTTCTGCAGTTTTAGAGCCCATCTGCTGTCAGAGAGTGAATGTGCTTTCATTCAGCGCGTCTCTCACGTGTTCCTCCATGTGCTTCTGTTTGTCGTGCTTGTTTTACATCAGAGTTACACACGGGTCTTTAAAGCAGCATACAAACGGTGTTGTGCATTTTGACCAGCAGATTGGGAAAAGTATTATTAAAATTGGCATTTCAAATTCTGAATAATTTGTAATATAAATTATTCTCGGTATTTGGAAGTGCCCACGATAACAATATTGTGCATATTCATTACCACGATATATCGCATTAACGAAACGCGGCACAAGTCTAGATGGACAACACCTTAAAAAACTTCTTGCGCTTATGCAAAGGGGCTGATTTTGCTCTTTGGGAAACAAATCATGGTGAATTTCATTGAAAACAAGTGGACTTCCAGTGTCGCCACAATCGCACACATGTGGTTGCTCTCCTGATGTTTGCCTTTGTTGACCTCCGCAGTGACTTCAGTGCTGTTCTTAACAGTTCAGTTTGGGTGATGGATGTTATATCAATTTAGTACTGGTGAGTAACTGAAATAAAGAAACAGTACATATTTTCATAGACAAATGCAGGAAATTTATCAGATTTCCACACTGTTATACAAAGTTGATGAACTTATAAATACATTTAGTTACATGATGTTCATGAAGCATTGTTTCTATTTGTTCAGTAATATAAACAAAAAGTGCACATATTTTTTTTGTACATTTGTCTATTTATATTGTGTTTCTTGTTTTGTGATTTGACCTTTTTTTTAATCTTTTTTTATAGTTTTCTTGTGTTATTGCTTTTGCCAGGCTGTTTGTCGTGCCAAAGTAGCTGGAATAGGATCCGCCTTTCCAGAAACTACTTTCATCTATAGTGCCTCAAATGATGGATGTACCGTGGTGTAACTGGACTGATTTTTTTTTTTTTTTTTTAAAAAAACAGGTTTGAACATCTTACTATGTTTAGGACCATAAATATGCTTCTCATTTATATATATATATATATATATATATAATATATTATAATAATTATTATTATCATTATTTTTTTTAATTAATTGTCATCTTGAAAGAATTTCTTTTCTTTACTGAAAGTAAAAAAAAAAAAAAAAAATGTGATTACTTAAAGTTTTGAAGTTGCAACAGAGCCGCTATGTGACATTTGAAAAAAATTGTTCATTAACTGTAATGTAACTCTAGATTGGTAGCCAACACATTATTTCACTTAAAACACAAACAGGTGTGCTACTGCCTCTACTAAAAATGTCCTGTGTGGAAAGAAAATGCATTTTAGGACCAAATGTATTGCTCTTAGGGTAACTGCCTTATAGGAAGTTGCAAAAAAATTTTTAGTGCTAATGTCATACAGAACAAATACAGTTTAATTTGTGGGCATTTAATTTAAGCAGAATGTAATGTAAACAGAATAACCTTTAACATCGTCTTTATACAAATTCCCTAAGTTATTGTGAAATTTCATTTCTAAAAGTCGCCTTTCTTTATATGTTTGTTTTACCCCAGGGAAGCTTTGATTTAAGTTTGCTACTGATTTGCTGCTAAAATAGCATACAACTTGCCTTTGTACAATGAAACAAAAAGATCTCAGGATAAGTAGAAAGACGTTAACTATGGTTAAGAATGTTTATAATAATGTAAATAATGTTTATGTATGCATTCAGAGTTTGCTAAAAACTTACCTCAGAACAACTAGAAAAGTTGATGTTCATTTAAGGAAATGTTTACAGTGGTTATGTATATATTCAGAGTTAGTTTTTAAACTGTTTTTATCAGAGGGACAACTAGAAATTGATGTTCATTACATTAAGAAATGTTTAAAATATTTGTGTATGCTTCAGAGTTTGGCTAAAACTTCACAACAGCTTAGAAAGTGATGCTCACAAAGAAATTTTACAGTGTTATGTATACATTCAGAGTTTATTAAAAAAAATTCTAAAGTTTCTAAGTATAAATCATTCAGACATTGACTCCTTTATTTGATTGTCACAATCAACTTAAAAAAAAAATACATGAGACCCATGTAGAATAACATGCATGTAGGAAAAGACTATTAGACAAAGCAACATTAAAGGGATAGTTCACCCAAAAGTGTAAATTCTGTCATAATTTACTCCTCCCTACACTTGTTCTAAAACTATGAGAGTTGTCTGTTGGTCCCCATTATTTTTTCAACATATCTTATTTTTGTGTTCAACAGAAGAAAAATCGCATACGAATAGCATTGGATGCATTGAATAGTGGAAGGGTGAGTAATTCATGACTGAATTTTCAGGTGAACTATCCCTATTAAATATATTCAGGGTGCTCACAGTCAGTCTTGTTCTGCTTAGGAAAACTTTGATGCCCAGTCCATCATGTCTAGCACTGTAGAAACGTTAAAAACTGTTTTACATGTAAACTACATGAGCAATACAGTTTGCATAAGCATTTACATTTATTTTGTTATTAAAGCCACTGAGGAAAGTGGGAAGATAATGGATCCTTTCAAAAACTGTTAGACACTTGCAAATTTCAATACCATGATTGTCCAAACAAATTTAAGGCTGTTAATTCTGTTATTTGGGATCGGACTGCCATCCCTGAGTTCAAGATATAGCTCTAATGCTTCGAGTCTGTCTTGGTGAAGCTTAACTGCTGCCCTCCATGACGCATTGTACATAGATCAAATACTTCTTCATCACAAGGCACTGCTGTCAGGAACAAGCAGTGCCTCTTGGGCTGTTTTGTAGATCATCATTGTCATTCTCCTGCTCTACAATAAAGTTTCTGTTCCCAATAGTTGAGGTGCCATGAACATGATATTTTGGGATCCCGCAAGGACACTGCAGGTTGCTGTGACGGTTTGAATCCGGTGAGCATTCCAAACAGCAGCACAGATCTCATCCCCCCTCAATTCCTCCTGAAATAAAACAAAAAACAAAAAAAAATTGAACAACATTTTGGTTCAAGTTAGACAAATAACAAAATTGATTCATGTTTACAATCATTTATTTTATTTTTTTTTGTGTGATAACTTAGTGATTGATCAAGATTGTAAAAAACAAAAATAATAAGAATAATAATAACCAAGGTGCATCTGTGGGGCAGGGGGTCCTGTTATTACAAATGGATTACAAAATTTTTGCCTAATTAAAAAAAAAAAAAAAATTATGTTAAAGCTTTATTGTAATTAATTGTTTATGAGCCGATTTACCACAAAGTTGAAAATTTTTCTTTTTTGTTTTTTCTGTGAGGATCACAAATCTAGGTTAACAACCAATGCACACACACAAATGCATGCACACCAATTTCTTTGTGTCTGTGCCCCAGTGACCTAATTGATGTCCCTGCTTTTTGCTGTAGTTAGGCCTATGCAATATGGCTTGTCATGGATAAATGATAGATTGCGGGAAATGTATCAGTTTGTAATTAATGATACATTGAATACTTCAGTCATCGACTTCTTCTGCAAACGGCTCAATCAAAAATAGATTATGCATTCCATTCTCAAAAACAGATTAATTCAGGGAAAGAAACATCGCGCGTGTTGCACTCTGAAATCCACAACAGCTCTGCTCTGGCTTTGTTAGCTATTTTCATTTACAAAACAAGAAAACCGAGGACCTAAATGTAACACTTCTTGTCTTTTGAAGTGCTGTATAAAATTAAACATTTGCGATCACGCACACGTGCTGATTCTTTTTGTGTTATTATAGCCTATCAAATAAATAATAATAATAAAAACTCACATAGGGATATTTTTTTCTTTCATTATTTGAATTATATAGGAATTCCTGCATTTCTAATAGGCTTCAATATTTGTTTTGGGCTAAGTCCACTGACTTTACACTTGCTCTTTTGTCAGTTCTACTATGTGTCAAATTACAACACACGTGTGATCATTTTCTGAGTTTGATGAGTCCCACTTTCTGCGGAGAATTAAAAGGCATTTTGCCGCATCAAAACAACGAGTAGTTGTAAGTGATAAAATGCCCAACATAATTAATGTTTGTAATCATCAGCAGATAAATCATGGGGACTGAAAATGTAAATACAGGATCAATTAACCCAACGAGTATATGGGTCATTTAAAAAAAAAAATACCCATTTGGCGTATCTGAATAATATTCGAAAACACAGCTGCAACAAAGCTTTCCAGAAAAATCTCCAGAAAACAGTCCCCGGTCTTTCAGCTCTCAAAAAAACTGTATCCAAATCAATACCTTCATGTGCGCATCAGTCCCCACCAACTTTCGATTCTTTGGTTTGCTGAAACTGACGCCAGTGATGCAGCTGCGGGCCCTGCTCGCTCCTCACCATCATTGTGTAACACTCCAAAAATAAGGAGAGTTAAAGAAAGAGACCAACAGGTCCTAACTGACCGAAATTATTTGGGGCCTGAATAGCCAAGGAGCCTCAAGCACACAACTCACTGATACAAGTATAACTTTATTTCTTATATACGAAATACAATTCATATTAAAACCTCCACAGGGCAGAGCAGCAGATTTGGGTGTCATATATAGTTGATAGTGCATTTGCCCACTCAGCAGTGTACCTGACATAATCAACGAGCGAAGGGATTCAGTAGAGGTTTCAACCCTTAAAGTTAGTTAATGTGGTCAACAATTATACAGAATTTCTTTCACAGCAAACACCAAAAGAATACGAACAACGTCCCTAAAGTGCATCAGTTAACTCCCAACCTCCGTACACACCCACAAAGTCCTCAATATGAGCCAAACCACTCTGGCTTGCTACTTAGCGTCGTCAATTATAAAACAATATCACCCGCCCCCGCCACGAAAAATGACACATGAAAGATTAAGAACCGGCCCTAGGCCCTATAAACACACACACAGCAAACACAGAGAGAGAAAGAGAAACTAAAACGCCCGGGACCCAGGTGAAACAATAGCAACCACATTAACCCAGGGACTCGGCGAAAACAACACTTTCATATACGTCACACAGAGCACAAGAACCATAAGGGACAGAAAAAGTCTGCTGGTCTTCGTACCCGCTACCGGACGTGGGGGTACAGCGTTCGGGAAACAACGGCGGCCGCCCGAACTGTAATTAGGGAACTACAAAGATTACAAAACTAACCCTCCGACAAACGCTTTCGACCGCATAGCAGAAAGACATACCAACCACATCCCGGCACGGTAGCCTCGGGCACCAAGAAGTCAGCAGCCCTAGTCATACAGAATTCCCTCTTAACAACAGCAGACCTCATACCTTTATTGATCCCCTTACGAATACGCACAGGTGTGTATTCTTTTTCCTATTAATGGCAACCAGGGCAAGATACTACGGGCACTACCACTGTCGCCCCTCACTTGTCTAAAAATACAAGGGCTACATCCCACCCCCTACTCAAAAATGTGTCCACACATTCCCAAATACCTCACATCCTATAACGTAGAGGCAACAGGCCTCGTGGCCGTGCAGAACCGCCTCAAAACTCAGTCTGTAAACAGATGGGTGGAGGGGACCTCGCTCGAGCAGTCTGGAATGGCTCTTCAAACGATGGTCCATATGGAAGGTCACTCCCCCAATCCGTTTGTATGGGTGTCCAGTGGTCCGGTAAAACAACAGTCCCCCACCCGAAGGAACATACCAGCAGTACTGTTCCACAGGATTGACATTACAATCAGGAAGGTGGTATATCCGCCAGACCACATTTCCTAAGGGAAAGGCGCTGTATCAAATTACATGGCTGAACAATATTGCGATGCAACACTCTCCTCCCATCACGCCCCTGTTCCTGCTTAACACATAAACGTGGTAATCGAGATTAGGTTGTGACATGACAACATACCAATTCTGTTCCATTATCATCCAATTTACCCGTCCCCTAGGCCCTCATATTTAGGACCAGGACTCTCTGTCCCGTCAACAAAGTTCACCTTAACTCTACGATCCAAAACCCTTCTGGTTTGATGAAATTGAGCCTTCTGAAACCTCGTTTTCGGGCTTGATTATAAGCCGCCAATAATCTCGTATGATGGGATGCACCCAGCTTCCGGCACGGACAACCTCAGGTGCGACATATCCAACCTCACCACATGGGACTGCTCCATCCTCTGTGGGCCAAGCTGAAGTCTCACTCACAGGCCAC
>NC_056574.1:6038320-6038448 GCF_018340385.1 Cyprinus carpio | reverse complement strand
AATTTGCTGTATTCAAATGAGCCAAAGGATTATTATCTGTGAAAACAGTAAATGGAGACACCACAAGATATTCCCTAAACTTTTCCACTATGGCCCATTTTAACGCCAGAAGTTCCAATTTGAATGAG
>NC_056574.1:6015744-6037966 GCF_018340385.1 Cyprinus carpio | reverse complement strand
TCCTACATCCAACAATCCTAAAATAATTGATCCCGTAAGATTTTACGCCCTATGGTACCATCCCCCCCCTAATTCTCCAACCGAGTACCCTCATTCCTGAAGTGCCGAGCAGCATTTGTCTAAACACATTCTCATCAGAGTCCGTTGCTTCCGGGTAAAACATTGATAACGAAGGGTTGCAAGGTGAGGCCAAAGCTCCATAAATACCTTTCAAAACCTCAATATCTGTTCAGGATGTTGCACTCATGTGCACTACTGGCTAAAGCTTAGCACTTCCTCTCTTGCTTTCTCCAGCCAGATTACTTACTAAACTGACACTTTCTGTGCCTCAGCAAAAGGATATATATTACATTGAGTTTTTTTGCATATCGATACCAATCTGAAATTTATTTGCTGAGTTCCCCCTGTTTCCATAAACTTTTGGCATCACCGGTTGTGCCCATCATAAAAGGAACCATAACCATATTTGCCTTTGTTGCTTGACTCTAGAGATATATTAGAACTACCGGTTCCTTGCTGCTGTGCCTCAATTTTGATGCATAGAACGGTGACAGGGTGCAGATTGTGTCGGTTGACTGGACTCTTCCTTGCTATTGCCCATAGACGTCCAGCGCTGCCAAACTACTCCAGTTTGTAGACACTCCAAAAATAAGAGGTAGTAAATGAAAGAAGACCAACAGTTCCCTAACTGGACGAGAATTTATTTTGGGCCTGAATAGCCAAGGAGACTCACAGCACACCAACCGCCAATGAATACAAGTATAAACTTTTATTCTTATATACTAAATACAATTCATATAAAAACCTCAACATGGCAGAGCAGCAGATTATGGGGTGTCATATATAGTTGCTAGTGCAGTTGGACCAATCAGAAGTTACCTTACATAATCAACGAGCATGAAGGTGTATTCAGCAGAGGGTTTTCAACACCTTAAAGTTATTTAATGTGTCAACAATTAACAGAATTTCATTTCAGAGTCAAACACCAAAAGATACAAAAATCCATAAGTGCATCAGTTAACTCCAACACTCCAGTACACCACCACAAGTCACCACTATGCATGAGCCAACCACTCGGGCTGGCTACTTAGCCGTCGTCAATACTAAAACAATATGAACAATGACACATGAAAGATAAGAACCTGCCCGAGTCCCTATACACACACACACACACACAGAGATAGAAGAGAAAATACAAACGCCCGGGGGACCGGTAAACAATTAGTCATCACATTAACCCAGCTCCCCGGGAATACAACACTGTCATATACCACTATTTAGAACCATAAGGGCAGAAAATTGTCTGTCTGGTCTTCGTACCCGCTAGCCGGCTGGGTCAGCGTTCGGGAAAACAAACCTGCGGCCGCCGAACTTTATTTCGGGAAATCGGATTACAACTAACCCCTCCACGGGGTCGCTTCGCACGCAGCGCAGAAAAGACATCCAACTCCCGTCCTCGGCACGGTGCCTCGGCAAGAGCTCAGCAGGGCCCCGCATACAGAATTCCCTCCTTACACAACAGCAGACCTCTATACCTTTATTTCGTCCCCTTAAGATACCACCGCACAGGTGTTGACTTTTTTCCCTTAATGAGACAAGGCATATACACGGCACGGACCACTGTCGCCCCTCCCCTTGTCCTAAATAAAGGGCTTACCATTTCGTCTGAGAACATCCTGATATGTCACGCATGGATCACACTTCTCTGTTCCCAGGTCGCATCTCACAATTCCGTTGACGATCCTCCAGTTTTTGCAAGTACACTCTCCACGAAGTAACCGGCAGATGAATTGAGGTTGCTGTGTGTATGTGCTGGCGCCTTTACCAATGAGTCTGATTCGGACGAGATAAATACCACCGGGTCGATGTTCAGTGGACCGTGAAGATAACAGATTGGGGCATACGTGTTATCGTGTGGGGTGATAGGTCAGACGGAATCTACACAGGCAGAGGGTGGGGTGGTAAGTTGGGGAGCGCGGGGGGGTGGGTGGTTGATAAAATAGCTGCCGACTATGAAGTCGGCAATCGACGACGATGTATACACTTTTCTGGATCCAGCTCTTTCACGGAAATTGATTTCAACTCATCTCTTTCGTGCATGTACCCATTTTTGAGGCATTGTTTTATGCATCCAGCGGTACCCATGGAGGCGTCCCGGACCGTTCAGCGGTTAAGGATGAATTTCGAGAACTTGATTCAAGTCAGCAAAAAACTTTCCGACGGCAAAGCCCGTTAAAACTTACCGATGCGCTTACTTTGCCTTTCACTTATAATGTACCCCTGTTTTTAATCAAGAGACCGCACTATGTCCTTTATATGACATTCCTAATTCAAAGTAAAAACTTTATTTCATCATCATCTCCATCTTTACAATCTCAATCTCAGCTGCAGTGGTTTACTATAGACCCCTTAAATCGCCTACGTCACTGTGACGTCACCGCTCTAGCTGGAGGCAAAACACAAGGAAGAACTCATAGCAGCGCGCTAAACAGTTTGAGGTTTTGACTTTAAAATGTCGTCTTTTGTGTTTTTTTGGCTGCCAGAATAGAAGAACAGCACTTTTGGTTCAAAACTAAAGTTTCACACAACGGATCCCGGCCGACATTCCTTCACAGAAATCAAGAAGACAATTGTGGTTTGAATGCAATACGGCGTACAGACTAGACAGAGACTATCATAAATAATGCTCGTGTTTGCAGTGCACACTTCATATTAGGTAAAATAATCTATGCATATGTACTGGTGTGTTGGTTTTATCTAGTACAAATCAGCAAGTTTATGTTTTATAGGTGAAAAGTCGCCAACCATTCAGCGCACTAGCTAGCTTAAATGTTAAACAAACATACAGCGATAGATGTGTTGTGCCATCCTTTGAATGGTCTCTTAAAATAATCCACATTGCTAATCATAGTTAGCCCAGTGATAGGTTACATTAGATTAATAAGCCTTGACAAAATTTCCCCAAACCACCCGAAAGTAATTCATATGTTGTCTAGGAAATATCCAAAACCTGGTTAAAATGTTTCCAATGAGAACAAGATACAAGAACAACACCAGGCTTAGCTAAAAATAAATAAATAAATAAATAAGGCTACTGTAATGTTATCCACTCGTCATTATATTTTGGTCAGATAACCAGTTTGGTCAGTGAACTGAGTGATCAACTGTGAATTAATTGATAAATGTATGCTAACTCCCACTTTTTTTCTTATTATTTGTTTTTTTTGTCACGGTCCGCAGCAGAGTCGTGACTGTACATATTCGGACAGTTCCGAACCTTCTTCGCGTGCAGAGTCCATGTTTAATAAATCCCTCCTAAAACGTGCTACTTTACGCTTGTCTACATTGCGTCCGCGACTCTTTTTTGCCTCCAGCTAAGCCCCGCCCACCCGAGACGTTGCAATGTTTACAAACTTTTAAGGGGTCTATAGGGTATCGGTCAAATAGTTTATTACTTCAGCACAAAACTCGTGGCCCACGAGAACCGGATGCGTTCCCCTTCAACATAAGAAGTCGTGGCCACGAGAAAAATATTCGTTCCCTCAACATAACATCTCCCAATTCCACAACATAAGGATGTCCGTTACCCGGTCGACAAAATGATCTCGTGGCAACGACATAATATCACGTTCCCACGAGTTAATATCTTGTGGCCACGACATAATATCACGTTCCCACGAATTATTATATCGTGGCTACGACAAAACTAAGTGAACCGACCATGTCCTCTCACGGGCACCGTACTTTCCCGCCCCTCAACAGTACTCATTGCTCAAGTTCGCCTCGTCCATTGATTCAATCAGCAATATAAACAAGTAAGTATTAAGCAAAAGAATAAACATTTCAGTTCTTGTTAACACAAATTATTGTAAATGCAAGTGAATAGCTTCGATATGCGTGTCAATGTTGTCAGCATCAAACGGTATTCTTTTAAGTGAGCATGCACATGTAGTTCAAGCGATTAATGTCTGTTTAAAAATTATTTATTATTAAATATTTTTGGATAAAATGTAGTGTAAGAGTTTGCTGTGGCGCAACAATTGCTTTTTCATTGATGCATCATATATGGTTTTATATCTTATGATGAGATAACTGTACACTACTTTAAGTCAATTACCAGGCATTACGTGTAGATCACAGATGTGTGGATTTTAACACAGCCCTGCACAGTCATCACATACCTGTGGCCTTTTCCTAATAACTTTTGAGAATAACAAAAAAAAAATGTATATAATTAGTCTATAATAATTATATATTTATATAAAAACAAACACATATATAAAAAAATATATATATATATATTATATATATATAATCTATTATACTATATATATATATGTGTATGTATGTATGTGTGTGTGATGTTTATACATACACACACATCAAAGATAAATTAATCTTTAATTTCAGTTTTGTATTTGATGTCTGTCTTTTATGCTATGTCAAATTTTGTCATTTTGTTTTGTTTTTGTATAGTCCAAATGCCAGGTTCAACCTTACGCCAGTGTCCCCACTGCCAGATTAGGATGAACTGCCGACACCGGTCCTGTATTAAGGTGATTGTGCATAACTAACACTGTTTCTTTATGTGGAAATTTTCCTTTATTTTAATACTCAATGTATTTTCTGTTTTCTCTTTTCATAGTGTGTGATTTTAAATGTAAACAGTCAGTGCGGTTGGCAAAGTTCTGTGTCAAAGCCCAGCAGTGGGCTAAAACAACAGCTGCATCAAGGAATCAATCCAAAGTCCTTGACAATTTTAGTAGTCATCATGGTAGGCAAAGGTCAACATTCTAATTTCATTACCTCGCACTTTGTTCTAAACTAAAACATTTATATAGGAGGCTATACAAAATAAACATGTTTTGCATACAAAATAAACATATAACATTACATGATCATGAATAAACTGTAATTCCCTGTAAACCGACAGTTCAAATAAAAGGTTATTAATATTATTTTCACTAATCTGCCACCCTAATGGGCAGAACTCTTGTAAATAAAAGATCTAATAGGCAGTTGGTAAAGTCACACATCACGCTGCAGCTGCCATTAGAACCACTGGTTCATAGAAAAAGGAGAACTACTGCCCATGCACAAGTAACTAAATTAAACAAAATTTACAGTTTTAACTCTATTTACTCTATTTATATGGTCTTATGACACAGTTCATGTCAGATTTTATTGCTAATTTTAAAATATGTTTTTTCGAAATTTCAGGAGTTTCCCATAAATGGCGGTTAGCCTTGCATACCCTTAAAAAGTTGCCTGGAGGCGTTCCAAATATGACTATCAAGTGAACACAAAATCATTGAAAGCAGAAAGCTTGCCATACTCAACTTAAGTAGAAGCCTTGATTCGTTTTTGTTTTTTTCTCTGAATTTATACAGTCTTTCAGATTTTTTTTTGTGTGGTTTAATATAATAATAAGCCTGGGCATTTAAAAAAAAAACCCACATGTTGGCTTGGAGTCACATGATGCTAAGCATATTTTTTTACTTTCTTTCAGAATTATTATGAACCATTTTTAAAAGCTGTACTGTTCGACGTTCTTATATTTTAGATGGAGAAGCTGAAAGCTCTGGATATGTTCCCTCTTCTTCTGCTGGGGGAAATGTTTGAAGGGCCCATAAGTGGACAGCAGAGGTCCAGTGTCCCTTTGAGTTTTCCAACTGAGGGACGCACTGATACCTAAATACTGTAGCTATACAAGTTTCTATGTTAAACTGCACTTTATTTCAATGTTTTTTTTTATGTGTTTTAATATGACTTTAATGGTATTTTTTAAGGTTTGAGTCCAGAAGAAGAACCAGAGGTCACAGAAGGTAATGAAGCAGAAAGGCGGGACTTGAAAGAGACTGTAGAAGAGAACATACTGGAAACAATGTAGAAGTGGAAAGACTGGAGGATGAAGAGCAGATTGAAGAACAACAGATAAAAAAGTGGGGAGGAAGAACCAGAGAGGCCTGTTGAGGAACAGAGATTTAAAAGTCCAGGAAAAAGAACAAGAGGTACACAGAGGGGTGATAGGACAGAGAGTCAGGACTTAAAAGAGACTATAGAAGATGAAGAGGACATTTTATCAGAGAAAAATGTAGAAGTGAGGATGACGGAAAGATTGAAGGATAAAGAGCAAATTGAAGAACAACAGACAGAAAGTGGAGGGTGAGAACCAGAGAGACCTGTTTGAGGAAGGAGTACATGAAAGTGACAAAAAAGACTAAACAGCAAAGAAAAGAATGAGTAGTGGCTTTTATGATGAATGAAATGGAAGAGAGATAGAGGGAGTCATATTATAACCAGAATGGTGAGTAGAAGAATATGGGGTGAAGCAAAGACATATGAACACATTACACGATTAAACATCAAAAATGGCCAACATGGCAAATTAATCCAACCTTCTAAATAAAAAAGCAAATTGTTGATTAGAAAAGTTAACACGTCATCCCAACTGCTGTTAGAAGCTCCAGTTGCTATAGAAATAGGCAGAATTCGCATACTGCTCATGCACATTGGCTGCTCCGGTCGGAAAATGTTTATATTAATATATATATATATATATATATATATTATATATATATATAATTTTGTCAGATTTTTTGTTGGTGATTTCCAAAAACCTCAAAAAAATTTAATCTTAAAAGAATAATTACAGTTTTTGGAGAATTTTATGTTTCCCAATTCAGAGATAGAAGCTGGATGCCCAAGAGGCATTTCAAAAATGAGCACAGAGTTAAATGACTTTGAACTAAGGCTAAACATTTTTTATTTTTTTTTACTTCACAGCAAATCAGCTGTCTGTCACAGACACGTCAGGTTCATCACCCTCAGCGCACTCATCATGGGCAGCAAAGAGAAAGCGTCCAAAAAATACGGACACAGGTTATAACTGTTTTTATACATATACAGTTAGCTCTTTGCATTCCTAGTCTATTACACATTGTCATCCATTTGGAAAGTTCTCATAATATGGATGTTTATATTTGTTTCAGTGCTGTTTAGATTTTTAGATGTTTAAAATTTGTTGTTTATTTTTAACTTTTAGACATTCTCTGTTCAAGATAGTAATGAATTAATTTCTAACCAAATTTTACATTTGTACAGAAATCCAAGACCATTCTCCTAAAGACTTACATCCATCTGAATCACCCAGAAGGGTTGGGATTGTTCTGTATCTTCAATCTGTTAATGTTGTGTGTTCCATAATACCAGTGACGTTTTCATGTAAAGATAATTAATTTAAATAATTTATTAAAATTAAGTATTTCTGTTTTTTGCTCAAACTATGAATTGATCAATATCCCAAAATATTTAACTCTGTTCTGTTAAGAACTCTACATTGGTGAATGCTAATGTGTAGGGTACTTTATTGCAAAAAATAAATATATGGAATGGAATTCATATTTGCTTACTGATTACAGTATGAGTACAGGCAGTGCAAAAGAGCACAAGGTAGAAGATCCCACACCAATACAAACAATTATTAATAAGGTGAAGAATTGTAAATTCATATTTTAATAGAAAATATTCTGTACAGTACTACAGTGTTGGCTTCTACAGTGTAGTATGAACATAACATATAATCTAACTATATAACATTTAAAGTTTAGGTGTGTATTTCCATTGCTTTTGAATATGTTAACAGCAGTTTGTTGAAGTTGCTCTTCAGTCTGTTAGGCTTTGCTTGAGTGGCATTTATGGGTCAATTTTGGTGAGATTGTTGAGAATCCTAAATGATGAATTGGAATTTCAAATTTCAGATTGCATACTTTGATGACAACCTGCTGTAGTGTGTTTTTTGCAAGTGTGGGTTATGGTGGAGCTTTTCTTAAAGGTCTTATTTTTTTTTTAAGCTGAAGGTTGGTAAGGTTAGGGTTAGTTTTCTGTTGTAGTAGCATTCACCTTTCAGCATGGCACCTTTCGTTACATACATAACTCCAACCTGCAGCTTCTCCTGTCTCTGTTTTTTGTGTGCTGGTGGTGTTGCTGTACCACAGTAATGCCACATGTAGATGGTGGCTTTCATTGTGCTTTGTTAAAAGTTTTTTGATGAGTGACATTAAATGCTTGAAAAATTTAGTGATGTACTAAAAGTGATGTACTGATATGTAAGGATTGAAATGTAATTATGATTTGTTTTTTGTAATTGCTCTTTTTTTTACCCTTAGTTCACAGGGACATAAAGAGGTGTTGGTGCATTGGTTGCCTAGTCCATCCCGGTAAGAATAAGTAAACCTACATGACAATTTAATTCACCTCTGTAAATTTCTCATTTATTGATTGTTTTTTTTCTACTTTTTTCCAGTAAGAAGACATGGCCACCCACCTGGCAGCCTGAAAGATCATGTTCAAATACTCTCAATCAATGTTAATTACATGATGAGAGTTTTTTGTTTGTTTTTTTTTTTGAACCACAGTTTCTGTTATAGTGGGGACAATAAAAGTTTGCTGGTGGTTTTTCACTATGTCCATTTACATCTTTTGACCCATTTTTAATGCTTGAAATATCTAGGTGCTGGAGCTTAACCCAGCTTCCACAGGCCAAAGGTAGAAAATCACCCTAAACTGGTGACCAGTCTGTCACAGATGACACACACACAATATAGCCTCTAGTGTTTGATTAACTATACCTGCATGTTTTGGAGTACGGAGGACACTGGTGCACCCAGCAACACTGGGGAACTATCAATCAGGAAGGGTTTAAGGAAATATGAAGTCATTCATAGTAATCATTTTTTTAATGTAAGCCCATTGTGTGTGTACAGTATAATATATATACTTGTCTATTCAGTAAATGTATGGATTTGAACAACCATCTCTACACTTGAGGCTAGATGAACAAGGTATATAACAGGGGTGTGATTCTTCCGGAAAAATCCGGAAATCCGGCTTTTCCGACCTGAAAATGATGCTCTCGTAAATCATGCAAAAAAAAAAAAAAAGGAGGCGGGGGGGGGGGGGGCGTTGGTTTGCGATGCGTTTTTTGTATAGACAAATCCGGCGAAACATGGAAGTAAAGTAGCGCCGCCATTACTGCGTGCCTTTGCTGCTAAGGAAGTAGCAGAAGTAGCGTTAGGCCGGTGACACACTGGCTGCGTGGCGTGAGCGTCGCGTGTCTGAAGCGTCCCAGAAGCGTGGTGGCTGCCTCGTGGTTTTCTGTGTCTTTACACACCAGGACCGTGCCTGTCGCGGCGCTGGCGCACTGCTGCTGTAGAGGGAGACCGTTGACAGACCAGGCTCTTGTCTTCATGACAACATCATATTTTTTTTTTTTACACACCTACACCTACGCCTACTGATAAAGGACACCGTCAAAAGTATTGACGGCGAAATAGATTATGTTTGACAGGTGCAATATTTGAAAATCGATAATTATTTATTTATTTTTTAAATTACATTTATATCTGAATTTATGTCAACCTATAGACTTTCAAATATCAAAATATATGAATTCATATGTATTTGTGTGTACAAAATGACATATAAACACATTTTCCTACTATATTTTGCCTGGAAACGCTTCCAACACGCGCGCGTGTCGCGGTAAAAATAGGCGTCGGTTCTATTTCTAGCATCACGCAGGCGGTCTGTAAGCTCTAACCTGTTAACATGGGAGCCGAATTAAAAACCGACATGCCACGCGGCTGAGACGCTTGCGCCACAAAAAAAAATAAACTAAAAAAACAGTCCCCGTAGGCGGCTGTAGACAGATTATAGCTGTACGAAAAGTTATTTTTATTTAGTTTTTTTTTTGTAGTACGTATGCTGTCCCAGTGATGCCAAGAAGAGTGTGTTGTGTGGTTGGCTGTTTTAACAACAGCACAAAACTACAGGCATGGAATGGAAAACCCGTTTGTGAAATCCACGAACCTTTGTTGCACATTGACTGCCCATGTTCACGGCCATACGAATTAACACAGAGTTCTTTACTATTAGCTAGAGATGATCAGTTCAGGTGCCGCTAGGGATCTGTCGCGTCACGTTTACAAGAACCAAAACGGTATTCATTGTTTGAATTTCATAATAAAATTGACAGAATCTGAGAGCTGAGATTGTCGGTCTCCGTGTCCTCTTTGCTTCGCGATTTTTCTGTGCGTGAGAAAATGGATGTATGGTGTGAGAGCGTGTGAAAAGCGTCAGTTGCGTGTGTCTCACATTTTATTGCATTTGTATTAGTTTGAAGAGTAAAAAAAAATCTGTGGGTCTTAACGCAATTACAATTGGCAAGTCGGTCGGACAAAAAGGGGAAAAAAATAATTAATTGGGTCAGTCCTAAATTGACAGGGTCGGTCAGTTATGGCAAACAAGAATATTTTTAAGGATGGCCTAATAGTTATTTGAAACTTGTGAAGCTTGTGAACATATTAACAACACAGCTAGTAATGACAGCGTTCGGTTTTATTGTTGTCATCAATTAATACACTTCTTAATTACAATACATTACATATTTATACATTATTACATTATGTTGTCAATAAATTACCTTTATCAGTAAGTTTTTGCCACTGCCTGACATCATCTACCCAATTTTCCCTTTCACCAGACATTTTCTTTAATGAGCAGGATCCACTTTCATTGAAATGTCATTAAAAGTCAAGTCAAGTCATCTTTATTTATATAGCGCTTTAAACAAAAAAGATTGCGTCAAAGCAACTGAACAACATTAATTAGGAAAACAGTGTGTCAATAATTTCGAATGACAGTTAAAGGCAGTTCATCATTGAATTCAGTGATGTCGTCATGCAGCTCAGTTCAGTTTAAATAGTATCTGTGCAAAAATTTGCAATCAAGTCAACGATATCGCTGTAAATGAAGTGTCCCCAAACTAAGCAAGCCAGAGGCGACAGCGGCAAGGAACCAAAACTCCATCAGTGAGAGAATGGAGGAAAAAAAACCTTGGAGAGGAAACCAGGGCTCAGTTCCGGGGCCAGGTCTCCTCTGACCAGACGAAACCAGCAGTTCAATTCCAGGCTGCAGCAAAGTCAGATTGTGCAGAAGAATCATCTGTTTCCTATGGTCTTGTCCCGGTGGTCGTCTGAGACAAGGTCTTTACAGGGGATCTGTCTCTGGGGCTCTAGTCCTGGTCTCCGCTGTCTTTAGGGCTGTAGAGGTCCTTTCTAGGTGCTAATCCACCATCTGGGCTGGATACATACTGGATCCGGGTGACTGCAGTGACCCTCTGACTTGGATACAGACTGGATCTGGTGGCTACGGTGACCTCGGAATAAGAGAGAAACAAACTAATATGAGCGTAGATGCCATTCTTCTAACCATGTAGCAAGTACATCGGGTGTTATGGGAAGTGTTCCCGGTTCCGGTTTACCTAATTAATGCAGCCTAAAAATCCTTTAACGGACTTGGATATTAGAAGTGTATTAGTATGTTATGTGTAAGCCAGGTTAAAGAGATGGGTCTTTAATCTAGATTTAAACTGCAAGAGTGTGTCTGCCTCCCGAACAATGTTAGGTAGGTTATTCCAGAGTTTGGGGTAGCTAAATAGGAGAAGGATCTGCCGCCCGCAGTTGACTTTGATATTCTAGGTATAATCAAATTGCCAGAGTTTTGAGAACGGAGCGGACGTGGAGGACTATAATGTAACAAGAGCTCGTTCAAATACTGAGGTGCTAAACCATTCAGGGCTTTATTAGTAATAAGCAAGATTTTAAAATCTATACGATGTTTGATAGGGAGCCAGTGCAGTGTTGACAGGGACCGGGCTAATATGATCATACTTCCTGGTTCTAGTAAGAACTCTAGCTGCTGCATTTTGGACTAACTGGAGTTTGTTTACTAAGCATGCAGAACAACCACCCAATAGAGCATTACAATAGTATAACCTTGAGGTCATAAACGCATGGATTAATAGGCCGTAATTAAGATATATTTTTGAGATGGAAAAATGCAGTTTTACAAATGCTAGAAACGTGGCTTTCTAAGGAAAGGTTGCTATCAAATAGCACACCTAGGTTCCTAACTGATGACGAAGAATTGACAGAGCAGCCATCAAGGCTTAGACAGCGTTCTAGGTCATTACATGCAGAGCTTTTAGGCCCTATAATTAACACCTCTGTTTTTTCAGAATTTAGCAGTAAGAAATTACTCGTCATCCAGTTTTTTATATCGACTATGCATTCCGTTAGTTTTTCAAATTGGTATGTTTCGCCAGGGCCGCGATGAAATATAGAGCTGAGTATCATCAGCATAACAGTGAAAGCTAACACCGTGTTTCCTGATGATATCTCCCAAGGGTAACATGTAAAGCGTGAAGAGTAACGGCCCTAGTACTGAGCCTTGCGGTACTCCATACTGCACTTGTGAACGATATGATACCTCTTCATTCACTGCTACGAATTGATGGCGGTCATATAAGTACGATTTAAACCATGCTAATGCACTTCCATTAATGCCAACAAAGTGTTCTAGTCTATGCAAAAGAATAGTGTGGTCAATAGTGTCGAACGCAGCACTAAGATCCAATAGCACTAATAGAGAGATACAACCACGATCAGATGATAAGAGCAGGTCATTTGTAACTCTAAGGAGAGCAGTCTCAGTACTATGATACGGTCTAAATCCTGACTGGAAATCCTCACAGATGCCATTTTTCTCTAAGAAGGAATATAATTGTGAGGATACTACCTTTTCTAGTATCTTTGAAAGAAAATGGAGATTCGGGATCGGTCTATAATTAACTAGTCACACTTCGCAGGCACGCAGTAATGGCGGCAGGCAAGATGGCGGCGCCCATAGAGTTTGCGGCGGATTTGTGTATTGGCAAACATAATGACCGCTCACCGCTGTCAACGTTTTTTGTGCCTCTGATTCATACCGTCACTCCGCAAGTAACTCAATCATTTGTAACGATTGAAGTTCAAAGTGTACGCGCACCGTTATGAATGCATGCACACACCCAACCATCTACTCACGTTAACAGCTTCAGTTGACTGCCGAAGACAGTGAACACGGATGATTCAGGTTATCAAATCCAATATATTGTCTTTCATTTTTATATGCAGGTCTAGTCAAATTTAACCAATCTATTGATAATTTTTGTCATGATTCCATGATTCCACAACATTTTTGTGTTGATTCTGGGCTAACTTAGCAAAGTAATGCCATGGTTATTGCTTACTTCTAGCTAGAAAGCTTAGGAGCTCCTACAAGGCTCGAAATTGCCAACATTTTTGTCGCATATGCTCCTGAAATTTTAATCTGTGCGACCTAAAAATATATTTGGGAGTAACGTTATATGTGCGGAGCATATGAGCATATCTGTCCACTAATGACACGTCCGATTTGCGAACTAATGACTCCTTTGAACCGATTCACTTTAATGAATGCTTAAAACTGATCTGGGTCAAGTTTCCTGATAACGATGTATATTAGCTCTGAATAGCGCTCTCTACGTGCAAGGTTACAAACGCTCGCCTCAATTCCACGCGCTTTTCCCAAAAAAATTACTTGACATGAACGCGTTCTACGTGCTACTTAAGAGTCGCTGTCCATTCGCGAAATTCGTGCTGAAATATAACCTATGGAATCGTATTCTGACTTATCAAAAGCTGCGGCTGAAAGCATTGAAAAAGCTTGCTGCCAAGTAGTGTTGTCAAAAGACCCGGTACTTCGGTACCAAGTCGGTACTAAAAAAATGAAAACATTACGGTACCAGGTTTTTTTTTAAGTACCGGTGGTACCGAGCGCCCGGTCAAACCGGTTCTTGATGCGCTATCCGAAAGGTGCGCAGATGCGCTCTCTTCAGAAAAGCACTGAGACATGACTACATCAAAAGGAGGAATTAAGGAAAGGAGCGCTTATCTGATTACAGCCGTTACTGAGGAAACCTCTCCCGCACTCTACAAGCGCCTCCTGCTGGCAGAAAATGAATTTGCATATATATGTCGCCAAAAATAGAGCGAAAGGCTGTGGAAAACACAGCTTCTGTTATGAATATTATTAAATATTTTTATTTGAATGTCGGATTGAAATGAATGGTGTTATTAGAGTAGTTAATCTCATAAAAAATTAAAAATGCTAAAAAAACAACAAGAAATAAAAATAATTATCATTATTAAACACCAGAAAAGCTCCTATAACTTTTATTAGGGTAAAAAAACAAGAGGACATGATGATATTTATTATTTTTACACACCAGAGGCTTTTAAATGAATTGTGAATCTAAGATATGCGTTTTAGAGAATGAACAAATAGTTAACATTGTGTCATATCAGTCAGAAAAGCAGTTCAGGGTTTTTTTTTAATTTTTAGCTAACTTAGATGTTATTCTTCTAGTCTAATTCAATGTGCCCTGGGGGGGGGGGGGGTTTGTGGTACTAGCACTAGTTTCCTGTTTCCTGTTTCCTGCTCTCTGAAACAAAAGTTTATTGTATGTAAATCATGTCATTACTGTATAACATACTGTACTGTTACCTATTACTGTGTTGGTTACCTACTTGCAATGTGCAAAGCTTATAGAACTGGACATTGAATTGAATATACACTATACCTGGACATATTGTCGTCGTAACTCCTTGACTCTCTCACTGTTCCATCTCATGGTCCTCCACAATTCTAGTTTTAATTTCATGCAGTTTTATTGCATTATTTGCAACAACCATTTCTACAATGGCAAGCTCTTGATCATTATTGAGGAGCTTTCCTCTTCCCCCAGAGGATGGAAGACTTTGCATTCTTTAGAGGGACAAAAAATTCTACATATGCATTACTGTATGACCTTATTGACAAGTCAAGTGAGAATAGAAACAATCCATGTAAAATGGAATACTTACCTGTTGGTTTGTTTGAAGATGGGTATAATGAAGGCAACCGTTGACCGCTTCAAATTGGGCTGCACTCTTTTACCAGCCTCTCTTAGTAAAAGACCATGGTTGATTACATTGTCAGTGAAAGTGGCACAAAATTTCATCACTGACTACTGTTCTTGCAGCCCTTGGAATGCCGCCACCTCTTACACCTCTACCTTGCCCTCTCCTTGGGCATGCTCTTCTCCCTGGCCCTGCTCCTCTCACTGCTCCTGCACCTCTCACTGCATCTCTCACTCCATCTCTCACTGCTCCTGCACCTCTCACTGCATCTCTCACTGCTCCTGCACCCTCTCACTGCATCTCTCCACTGCTCCTGCACCTCTCACTGCTTCTGTCACTGCTCCTGCACCTCTCACTGCTTCTCTCACTGCTCCTGCACCTCTCACTGCATCTCTCACTGCTCCTGCACCTCTCACTGCATTTCTCACTGCATCTCTCACTGGGCCTGCTCTTCTCCCTGGGCCCCTTGGTCTTACTCTTCCTCGTCCAGACATTACAGTGTTTGTCTTTTTCTGTTTCTGTTTCCAAAAACATCACTTCTCAAAGTCCTTCTTTTACTGAATAAGTGTCAATGTAATATAAAAAATAACCCCCTGCCACTGAGTCTAAGCCAGACTGGAATTCAGCTGTGGTTGGCCCAATTTACCCAACATAAATCAGCTATGTGTAAATTATTCAATTGTTTGTTTATTATCAGCTGAGATATATTGTTTTTGAACTGATAACATTGCAGAAGCAGAGGTTTTTATACTGTATCTAAGGTCTGGAATATTGTTTTTTGCTATTGTGGGATGTTGTGTGTTAACATTTGTACTGTAAATACTACAAAAACAATCCATAATTTTGTTGGGAGGTATGGCTTGTCTGTTAAGAAAATGTAAGCATTGTTGAAATGTGTTCACTGACTGCATATTGTGTGAAAACGACATGAAATGTGTGAATGGTATGGCCACAAAAGACTGATGCTGTGCTAATTGTGTGTAGAGTTTTGAAAATGTGACAACTGGTTGGACAAACGCTTGTTAGCGACTGAAAAAAACTGTAAATATATAAATAAATGTAATCTAATCTGCCTGTTCTTCTGCGTTTGGTCACATGGTCTCATCCACATCACACCTGATATCTTCTCTGGCAAGGCATCTTGGGAAGAATCTTTTGGTGTGCCTTCTTCTTCCTGGTAATGTTCAGCTGTGATGTCTTGGCATTCAGCATCCATTGCATCCTGGAAGGACATCTGGAGGGACGATGGTGAAAAAACTCCACAGTGGCGTTGAGGAAAGGGGAGTAAGGAGCAAGGAAAAGAGACATAATTCTCGAATGGGTGTCAAACCAGGCTCTGACTGCTCTGGTAAAGGTGGAATGCCAGATTGTTCCATGTGATCATATACATTGGAAAGTGGTCTCCCACCTGTCCCCTTTCTCTGGCAGAAGTCTTTGGTGCAGATCTTCTAAAATCTCACATTTATGTAGGAGTGCACTTTTCATTACATTTACATTTAGTCATTTATCAAACACTTTTATCCAAAGCGACTTACAAAATGAGGACAATGACAGCAATCAAAATCAACAAAAGAGCAAATGCTATAACAAGTCTCAGTTTGCTAACAGTAACACAGTACACAAAGCACTTTTTACTGTAAATTATATAATAAATAAAAAGAAAACAAATAGAATACAATACTTTTTTAAGAAAACAAGTAGTAAATGAATTGAGTGCAAGTCAAAAAGGGACAAGTTTTTTTTTTTTTAAGAATAGTACTATTCCAGAATTTAAGAATAATACTTTTCCACACAAGATCAGCCCAACGAGGTATTCTTTTACTGTATATCATATGGTCATGCAATTGAAAGAACCTCAACACCTGAGTGTGTTTTCTAGATGGGAATAAACTGTAATTTGCATAATTTGTATTTGCATAATTTCAATGAGCTCTTTCTCATTAGCATGGCATAAAATGCAGACATACTTGTGTTTCAATTCACAATATGAACAGCTGTTCACTTTGACTTTAGCCTATAAGTTAGTTTTAGAACATGATGTGATCTGACATACTGTGTGAAAGCATTTGAAAATTTGGCAGTAAAATTACATTGTTTTGGTATCGGTTGAGCTTGAGTGTCAAAGAAGTTCAAGCATTTTAAATTTGTGTTAACTGTATACTTTTTGTTTCAAAGCAACAAGAAATATGTTAATTGTATAGTCTACACAGATGGATGTTGTGCTAACTGTGTTAGGAGTTTAGGAAAATTGTCAAAAGTATTGAAAAAATTGTCATAGAGATCGTAAAAAATTTAATTGTATATATATTTAGACATCATTAAAGACATTTTTATCAAAGTTGTATTATTTTATTTGGATTTGAAGTGTAAGTTTTTGCATTAGTCAAATCTGAACACAAAGAAAGCATTTTGTTGCTCATACATGCTTCCTATAATAGCTTGATCAGTCACATGAAAGCAGGGCCGGAGTGGGACTCATTTTCAGCCCGTGAGTTTCATGCCTTAGACTGGCCCACTTGTTTATTTTGATTTTTTTGTACTGGTCTTTTCGGTGCCGCCTTTGCACTTTCTGTTATACTTTTTTTTTTTCCCTAGTATCTTTTGCTTGCATATCTCCAACGATGACTTGTTACTTTTTTTGAGCAAGGTGCCGCTGTCAGGGGAGTCAAAAGCCAATTAACTTCAGAAATGGAAAATAAGTAACAATTGTTATTCCTTATCTTATTCAGAAAGAACAGCATCGTTTCTAACATGATTATTGTATTTATGTCACGGTTGGTAAACCGTGATCTCTGGGTGTTGGCACTTTGTGGTGAAGTCTGTGTGTTTCGCGTCTGCACTGATTAGTTTGTGGGCGTCTCCGTTAATTGTCATCAGCAACAGCTGTCACTCATTACTCATTCCCTTTATATTGGCTTGTCTCACGTCTTGTGTTTGTGAGATCATTGTTCCATGTCGCTTACCCTGTTTGTTTGGCTTCAGTGTTGTCTGCGTTGGATGTTCGTGTTTTCCCGGAACCTCATCCACTCTACGCACTTCCACTCAGCCACAAATACATACCTTCGGCTCTATTCCCCGCAGTTCCTGTGCCATCCTCTCCTGCTGCCTTCTCACCGTCATCATCCGGATTCCCTCACCACCTCACCACCATCTTGGATTTTTGTCTTCCCAGCATCATTGTCTTTTCCCTGTTTGTTTATTTATTTTCATTAAAAACCCATAACTCGCTATTGTTTCCAGTCCTTCCTTCACCCAGCCATCACAGAACGATCTCACCAACATGGAAGCAGCGAGCACCAACACACACTCACGGACTTTATGCATTACAGTGTGAAACGTATGGATCAGCAGCAGGAGAGCATCTCGAACACCGGACGCGCTGTCCAAGCGCTGGTGGCACAGGTGTCCAAGCTCACCCAGCAGATCCATCAGCTCACCTCTCCCACTGCGCCCATCGCACCGCCTGCGCTGCCCGTCCCCCAGGAGACCCCCCAGGATCATTTCCGGCCAGAGCCGAGACTTCCGGCACCTGAAAACTACTCCGGTGAGCCAGTCTTTTGCAGAACTTTCTTGAATAAATGTTCTATGCATTTCGCTTTGCAGCCCCGCACCTTCGCCACCGAGGAATCCAAAGTGGCGTTTACGCTCACGTTACTGTCGGGCAAGGCAGCCCTATGGGGGACGGCGGTGTGGGAGAATCAACATCCGTGCTGTGCCTCGTTCCACGCCCTCTCTGAGGAGATGAGGAGAGTTTTCGATCGAGCCAGCGGCCAGCAGGGAGGCCCGCTCACCAGCTCTCAGACCTTCGTCAAGGCACGTCATCAGTCACGGATTACTCCATCGAATTCCGCCCCCTGGCGGCTGCGTGCCAGTGGAACGAGGCGGCGCAGTGGGATCGATTCCTGCATGGGTTATCCGACCGTGTTCTAAAGGAGCTCTATCTCCTCGAGCTGCCCCCCACACTAAATGGATTAATCGACTTGGCCTTACGAGTTGATGCCCGGATTAATCGCCTGGGTCGCCAGTCCAGTCCTACACGTCATACCATCTCTCCAGCTAGGGGGCGCTTGAGTCGAGAGAACGCGGTCGGTCCCATCGACGACCACGAGCCCATGCAGGTGGGTAGAGCTCGGCTGTCCCGGAGGGAGAGGGAACAGCGGAGATCCCAAGGACTATGTTTATACTGTGGAGGCTCAGAACACAACATCTACTCATGCCCGGTAAAAGAGCCAGCCCGGTAGTAAACTTGAGGCTACTATCGGGTGGGATCTCCGCTGGGAAGTCCTCAACAACATCATCGACCCTCCTTCCGGTGAAACTGCGGTGGAAGAATCACTCTCATGAATGTCACGCCCTTCTGGACTCCGGAGCCGAAGGTAATTTCATCGATTCTTCCCTGGCACATCACCTGAACATTCCTGTCCTGCCTGTGTCTCTCCCCATCCACGTCACCGCACTCAACGGCCAGGAACTGCCGCACGTCACACACCACACAGAAACCCATCACACTACTCACTTCTGGCAATCATCGCGAGACCATATCCTTTTTCCTCATGGACTCCCCTGTTGCTCCCATTGTGTTAGGTCACCCCTGGTTAACCAAACATAATCCACGAGTGGAATGGGGTTCCAACAAAGTCACATTGTGGAGTGAAAGTTGTCATGAGTCTTGTCTGGTTTCTGCTTGTCCTGTTGTCCCTGTTTCTGTCTTTCAGAAGGAGAACATGGTGTTGCCAAACGTGCCCGTAGAGTACCTGGACCTGAAGGAAGTGTTCAGTAAGTCCCGTGCTGCTACTCTTCCTCCGCATCGTCCCTACGACTGTGCCATAGATTTAGTGTCAGGTAAATCTCCGCCTAAAGTCAAGTTATACTCTCTTTCTATTCCTGAGAGGGAGGCCATGGAGAAATACATTTCTGATTCCTTAGCGTCTGGGTTCATCCGTTCTTCCTCTTCTCCAGCGGGGGCGGGGATTCTTTTTTGTGGGTAAGAAGGATGGTTCTCTGCGACCTTGCATTGATTACCGAGAGCTGAACAACATCACGATAAAGAACACCTATCCTTTACCACTTATGTCTTCAGCTTTCGAGAGGTTGCAGGGAGCGTCCGTATTCACAAAATTGGATTTACGTAATGCTTATCATTTGGTCCGCATCAGGAAGGGGGATGAATGGAAAGACCGCCTTTAATACCCCTAGAGGGCACTTTGAATACTTGGTGATGCCGTTCGGGCTCTCCAACGCGCCCGGGGTTTTCCAAGCACTCGTTAATGACGTGTTGAGAGAGATGGTAGATCAGTGTATATATGTTTACCTGGATGACATACTGATTTTTTCTTCATCTCTCCAGGAACATGTTCAACACGTCAGACGAGTGCTCCAGAGGTTACTTGAGAACGGGCTTTTTGTCAAGGCGGAGAAATGCGTATTCCATGCACAGTCTGTTCCCTTCCTAGGATATATCGTCTCGTCCGAGGGAATACGTATGGACCCTGACAAGGTTAAGGCTGTGATAGATTGGCCATCTCCAGATTCCCGTAAGGCCCTACAGCGGTTTCTGGGGTTCGCCAATTTCTATCGGCGTTTCATTTGCAATTTCAGCCAACTAGCCTCACCTCTGACAGCCTTGACCTCTCCCGGTACTCCGTTCAGGTGGTCGGACGCAGCTGAAGCTGCGTTCGCTAAACTCAAAAGCCGCTTCGTTTCGGCTCCCATCCTGGTGGCCCCTGATCCCACGCGGCAGTTTGCGTGGTGGAGGTCGACGCGTCAGAGGTGGGGGTAGGAGCAGTGTTGTCCCAACGTGCTGCTTCGGACGATAAGGTACATCCTTGCGTGTTTTTCTCTCATCGATTATCTCCTGCTGAACGTAATTATGACATTGGCAATAGAGAGTTGTTGGCCGTCAAATTAGCATTAGAGGAGTGGCGTCACTGGCTGGAAGGTTCAGGGGTACCTTTCATCGTTTGGACTGATCATAAGAATTTAGAGTACATTAGAACTGCCAAGAGACTCAATTCCAGGCAGGCTCGGTGGGCACTTTTTTTCGGTCGTTTTGAGTTTACTTTATCGTACCGCCCGGGTTCCAAAAATGTCAAACCCGATTCTTTATCACGTCTTTTTGATCCCTCCGCCCACCCAGTGACTCCCGAGTGTATTTTACCTGAGAAGTTAGTTGTCTCAGCACTCGTATGGGAGCTCGAGTCGAAGGTCAAGATGGCCTTACAAGGGGTAATGCCTCCGCCCGGTTGTCCACCGAACCGTTTATTTGTGCCGGAAGGAGTTAAGGTCTGAAGTCATTCAGTGGGGTCACTGCTCTAAAACGTGGCTTGTCACCCAGGGATAAGTCGAACTAATGGGTTGGTTAAACAACGATTCTGGTGGCCACGTATGGCTCGTGACGTCCGCGATTTTGTGTTTGGCTTGCTCAGTTTGCGCCAGTGGTAAGTCATCTAACCGACCTCCTGATGGGCTCCTTCAACCGCTGTCTGTCCCTTCGAGACCCTGGTCCCACATCGCTCTAGATTTTGTTACCGCCCTACCGCCCTCTAATGGGCATGACGGTCGTTTTGACCGGTAGGGGACCGGTTCTCGAAGGCGGCACATTTCATTCCCTTGCCCAAATTACCGACAGCCAAGGAGACAGCGGGTCACTGTCCTAGATCACGTCTTTCGGCTTCATGGCCTCCCGGTAGACGTGGTTTCTGACAGGGGATCTCAATTTATATCCAGATTTTGGAAAGAGTTTTGTAAATTGTAGGAGCGTCAGTTAGCTTGTCTTTGGGTTATCATCCCCAGAGCAACGGACAGTCTGAGCGAGCCAACCCAGATTTAGAGAGGACGTTGCGATGTTTGGTCTCCAAGAATCCTTCTTCCTGGAGTCAACAACTCTCTATGGTGGAGTACGCTCACAATTTGTTACCGGTGTCAGCCACGGGCCTTTCTCCGTTCCAATGCAGTTTAGGTTACCAGCCACCAGTTTTTCCCAGTCTGGAATCTGAAGTCGCGGTCCCCTCCGCTCACGCGTTTGTCCAGAGGTGCCACCGCACCTGGACCAGAGCCCGCGAGACTCTGCTCCGGATGAGGGAGCGCACTAAGGCCAAGGCCGATCGCCACCGGTCAAAGCCTCCCGTTTACATCGTGGGTTAAAGAGTGTGGCTTTCTACCAGTAACATTCCTCTGCGTTCCGTTTCTAATAAATTAGCTCCCAAATTTATTGGCCCGTTTACTATCACCAAGATCATTAGTCCGGTGGACAGACAGTCCGCCTCAAACTACCTCCAGCGTACAGGAGGATAGACCCCGCCTTTCATGTGTCCAAAATTAAACCCGTGTTTTATGCACGTATTAATCCGCCTACTCCGGTTCCCCCGCCGCCGCGTCTCGTAGATGGGGAACCAACTTAT
>NC_056574.1:5998244-6010744 GCF_018340385.1 Cyprinus carpio | reverse complement strand
CGCATGAATTGTTTATAAGTTAAAAGATTCCCAAAATGATCAAACATATTCATAAGATGATTAATATCCCTGTTAAACCAATTCCTTAAAAATAAAGATCTATTGGCAATCGTTATATTGTTATTATTCCAAATGAAGGCAGTGTGAGGAGAGAAATTGTGTGAGTAGCAAATTTTCCAAGCTTAAAGTACTTGCTGGTGGAATTTTGACAATTTAAGAGGGAGTTTAGAAATATTAAAGTCACAAATTAACAGAAATTCTAAGCCACCTTTTTGGTTAAAGAGACTGTGTGGGATGTGGTTCCAAAGGGAGTAACAATTAATCAAACATTTTTTAATCCAATTGATTTTAAAAGTTCTATTAACGTCTTCAAAATAAAGTATTTCCAGACCCCCTTCAGCTTTCTTATTAGTAAGAACCCTTTTCTTTAGTCTTTGAGATTTGTTTTTTCCAAATAAAAGAATAAAACAGATTATTGATATCTTTAGAGTAAGAGTCTTTAACATATTAAGATAGGTAGGGATAGACAAATTGAGATAAGCCTTCTGCTTTACATAATAGGACACGACCATAAACAGAGAGATCACGTTGTAACCAACAGTTTAATAATGCTTTGGTCTTTTTTAACCTAGAGGAGAAATTTAAGCTTTGTCTCTCTGTAACATCTTTTGTTACAAGAATTCCTTAAATTGTGTAAAGGAAGGATTTCACATTTGGATGAATTTAGAGTTTGGCCAGAAGCCTTAGAGAAGATATTGATGAAGGAGATAGCAGTAGGGATAAGGTTGTGTCATCCGCCAATTGTGAAATTTTAATTTCTTTACCAAAAATTTGGAGACCTTGAATTTCTTCATTATTTACAATACCAATGGATAATAATTCGACAGCCAACAAAAATAAAAAGGGAGAAATTGTACAACCTTGGCGTACTCCTCGGTTAATGTTAAATCTTTTAGAGGTGGAAGTGTTAAGTATTACAGAACTATTAATATCATTGTAAAACATTTTAACTTTCTTCAAGCACAAGTCTAATATTGTTAGTTATGTGTCGACCTTTTAAAAAACCTGATTGGTATTCACTAATAATTTTATTTAAACCTTCTCGTAATCTGTTAGCAAATACTAAAGTAATTAATTTATAATCAATAGTTAGAAGAGAGATTGGTCTCCAATTTTCTATGAAGTTTGGATCTTTATACGGTTTAGCAATTAGCGAAATCATACCTTGTTTCATAGTAGTATTCATTTCGCCACTATTAATACATTCATTATACATACTATAAAGAGGAATTTCGATCAGTTCCCAAAAATGTAAGTAAAATTCTACTGTCAACCCATCTATACCTGGTGCTTTACCTTTTTTCATTCTTAACAGGGCATCTTTGATCTCAGAAGAAGTTATATTGGATTCACAGAAATCATGAAATTCTTTATCAATAATAGGAATATGTTGATGGACTATTTGAATGAATTCTTCACAATTATATAGATCAAATTTGGAATTATATAGTTCTTTATAAAATGAGTAAACAAAGTCAGAAATTGTTTTTTGATCCATACAATGATTCCCATTAATATTTAAAGCAGTTAAAGCATTTCTTTTAACATTTCTTTTCTCAAGTGCGAAAAAATAACTTGTATTTTTTTCACCCTCTTCAAGCCATTTCGCCCTAGAACAAATAAAAGCACCTTTAGCCAAGTCTAAATAGATCAAGTCTAGATGGGATTGAATTGCAACCAATTCAGCTTCTTCCTCCTTAGTAAGATTGTGCTTCTGTTCCAGTATCCCTAATTTATTAATTAATTCTAACTCATTTTGTCTATTGATTTTTTTAAATTCTTTACTACGTTTAACTGCAATCTGTCTGACGTTATATTTATAAAAATCCCATTTACATTTAAATCCTTCCTTTACACCTCCCAAAATACCATTTGCAATTTTTTTTAACACTATTATTAAAGTATTCATCCTTAAGGAGATTATTATTAAATTTCCAGTACCCTCTAAGACTAGAATTCTCTTTTGTGCCTGTGAGCGTTAAAGAAATAAGCTTATGATCAGTTAAAGGGGCATATTTATGAACGATTTCCTTGACATATTGCAATGCAGATGTAGAAATAAAAAACATATCAATTCTAGATTGCAAAGATTTGTCTTTGTTAGACCATGTATGTTCGGATATTCCAAGGTTGTAGAATCACCAAATATCAGTAAGAGATAAATTGGCACATAGAGAAGCTAAGTTTGATTGTGCGTCACGTTGAGAAGAACGAGGAGGATATCTATCACACAAATTATCCAAGCATTCATTAAAATCGCCTGAAAAAATAACATATGAAGCTTGGAATGCATCAAGTTTGCATTGAATAATATTAGAAACCTTTGCAAATAAGGACTTATTCAACGTATTGGAATTATGACCATAAATATTACAAAGTATAAATATGGTATTGTCTAATTTCACAGTCAGAATAACCCATCTTCCGTTTTCACACGTAACAGAGTTCAGAACGTCTCCTTTAAATCTGTTCATCAAAACCATAACTCCCGCCTGAATGCGAAGTGCCGTGACTGAAAAAAATAGATTTTCCCCCATTGAGATTTCCAAAATTTTTCATCCAAGTCTGTAGAATGTGTCTCTTGACAAAAAATAAAGTCAGCATCAGTCCGTTTTAAAAAAAGAAATAAAGCCTTTCGCTTCGTAATTTCTCGAATGCCCCTAACATTCAGTGATGCTATGCTCAGAGAATTAAACTTAAAGTCCATTCCGAAAAGAACTAGAACAACAACAAGAAAAAGAAAAGAGAGGAAAAAAAAAAACGGTTTAATTCACAAATTACCAAGCTTCAAGACCTAATGTCTTGAAGCTGAAATTTACTAAATTAAATTAGAAACCCTGGAGATGCAGCAGGCAGTAAACATTTAGTGAAAAGAAGGGGGGAAAAATCGCCCGGCATGTAAGAAAATTTGAAGATGCCTTTTATTGTTTTTCAATCAGAGTTCCATCAGTCATTAGTGTCAATCCTTTTCCCCTCGATGTATGCATGTGGACCACGAAGCCCTTTTACCTTCCTCTCTAGAACGACGATGGGTCGCTTATGACTAGGATTTGGTGGTGTTGATTTGCGACCAACACGATGAACTATGTCCACCACCCAATCAAGCTGGTCTTGAACATCTGGAGCAACCTTTGCAAGAGCATCGATAGTTATCCGTCTGACATTTTCACCATCAGCCTCCTTCAAGCCATGCAATTTGAGGGACCATCGTCGAGTGTAACGTTGAGCCTCTGCTATATTAGACTTCAATGTCGCGTTTTCATCCTTTAAAGTTTGCATTTCTTTCTCCATCAGGGATAACCGTTCGTCGTAAGAGTTAACTTCGAAGATAAGCTTTTGCACAGAGGTTGCTAAACTGTCCACCTTGGCCGAAGTGAGCTTCGTAGTTTTCTCAATCGCCGAAACCTTTAAATGCATTTGATCGAGTTTCAAGCCAAGTGCATGAATAGCTTCAAGCACTTCCGAAGAGTTCTCAGAATCAGGTTTCGCACCAACTCGATTCCTTTTTTTGGCCGGAGAATCATTTTTTTTGGGGTGTTTCAGGCAGACTAGGGAAATCGGCCAGGTCTCCATAACGGACTCACTAGCAAGTTCCATCTCGTTTGCAACAGCGTTATGAGGAGAGGAGTGTTTCCTACTTCTCCTTTTGCCCATCCAAAACGTCTATTTCTTCAATACTATTGAAATGTAAGCGGTATCTTCGTATTAAATAAAGTAAAAGAGAAGCTGGGACGTAATTTCCAGCTGCAAACTCCGCGTCTACTAAGGACAGAAATAAAGCATGTCTGATAAGAAGGACGCCATCTTGGCCCACCTCAAGTTAAACATATAAACTGTAACCGTTAATCGGTGACGTCACTGACATCAGCGTGACAGTGAACTGAATCATGTGTTTTGATCTCTCATGGTGAACAAATATTGACAAAAACTATTGATTTCAGGAGAGAAAAAAAAACCTCAGCAACAGGGGAAGCTCCAAGATTTCACAATTTCTGAAGGCAGAAGAACTGGGAAAGCTTCTTAAATTTTTAAGAGGGCTTTGACATCCATAAGTAAGCAGTATGAGCATTATTAAATAAGAAAACCTAGTAACAAATTCTATTACGTTAACAAATATTTTTTTTATTTTCTTCTTTTTCTTTTCCTCTCTCCTTTAGCTTGGTTCCTCGTAATAAAACTTGTATTGTACACTAAATATGGTTGTCTCTGTGAAAAATTGCTTATGTTCCTAGATTCTTCAGTGCTAATGGCCTCCTGCATCCCAGAGTCCTGTCAGACAACATCTACAAAGAACAGTGAACCATATAGCCAATAACTTAACCTCAAATATACACTATTGTTCAAAATTCAGTAAGATATTTTATGTTTTTGAAAAGACATCTCATGCTCACCAAAGCTTTTTTTTTTTTTTTTTTTTTTTTTTAAGGAAAAAAATTCAAAAGAACAGCATTTATCTGAAACTGAACATTTACACTCACTTTTGATCGATTTAATGCATCCTTGCTGAATTAAAATGTTTTTTATTTATTTTTATTTTTTTTTAAATAAACTATTAAGCTGTAGTGAGTGGGCATGGTTCATCTCACTGCTTTTGGGAGAACCATGCACAAGCTCTCAATTCAGTCTCTTTTCCACCTTCCCATTCTCCGGTGGCTTTTTATCTGGTCTCTCCACGCCAGTTACTGCAATCAGACACAAGTGTTTATCATTTTGCACTTTACTCAGTGCTCGTCTCCCAAATCTCTGTCTAGCTGGTCGCTGCAGACCTTGCTGAACCACACCCCCCCTTTGCCACTTAAAACTTTTAGTGTACACTACCATACAGAGGTTCTGGGTCTATTTAAAATAGAAATAAGTTAAATTTTACTATATTCACATATAAAACCGCTGTTCAAAAAATTCAGCTTAGATCACAGTGATCAATTACATTTTAACACAATTCACACATAACACATCTCATTACCATGCACTACAGTTATATGTGATTAAATAAATCATCTTTTATGTGAAATAATACGAACAGCAGCTATGCTAATCTTTCTCCTTTTGGTTTCCTGTTTCTATCCCGGGATGCCCATCTCAAAGTTACTAGAGATTAAGCCAGTTCCAGTTTGGATCCAGCCTTCAGAAGATGCCAACACTCGCGATGACTTCAGATGATGACAACTATAGATGAACATACAAGTCTACCAAATATTATCCTTATATTGTGATCATTGCCCTAAAAGGTAAGTTCACAGATTGTCAACCAGCTTTCTGTTGTTACAGTGTTATATGTAAATGAACAATGATTACTTCTGAATTACATGTACCAAAATATCACCATTTATTTGGAGGCAAAACTCTGCCAGATGATGCAAAAAGTTGACTGAATGTCTCACTTGTGTGTCCTGTTTAGCTGTGTTTTCTGCCTTTGTATTCTCACTGTTCGTTTACACTCAAACTACTATACAACTAGTCTACTACTATGTTATATTGGTTATGTATGACTGATTTTTAACTGTACTATTTTTATTGCAGGTTTTCTGGGATCCCAGTTGAAGACATCAGAACATCAGATGTTGGTCTGGACAGCTGTACCTACAGTACACCACACTGACCTCTCTCCTTTTGCACGGATAGCTTACTACTACCATGTTCTGTGAAGGTATTATTATAGCAAAACTGAGCACCTGTGACAGTGGAATCTGCAGGTGTAAAGAATAGTTGCACATGCATATCAGTAAACTGAAGTCACAAAAGTTTTTTTTTAGGAGTTGCAAATGTTTTATTTACTCTTTCTTTCTCATAAACACAACACAACAGTAACACCATTTCAAATTCTGAGGTTCACAAATCCTATTCTAAAAATCACAAAATAAAGAAACCCATATGCTCACAGTTTGGACAGAGCTGCTGTAGTGAATGTGGGGCAAAACACACTTTTACACCCCAATCAAAAATGTGAAATCATGAAAAAATGTTGCACATTTGTATATACAGTCGTGATCAGAATAACTGGCACCCTTAATAAATATGAAAAAAGAGTCAAGGTGATGCTGATTACTGGATGATGATTGAAATCACGCAAATGGCCTTAAGCCAGGGGTGTCCAAACTCGGTCCTAGAGGGCCGGTGTCCTGCAGAGTTTAGCTCCAATTTGCCTCAACACACCTGCCTGTACGAGTGGAAGTTGCCTAGTAAGACCTTAATTAGCTAGTTCAGTTGTGTTTAACTCGATTTGGAGCTAAACTCTGCAGGACAGTGGCCCTCCAGGACTGAATTTAGACATCCGAGCCTTAAGCAACTAAATAAACTGTAAAAATATTGTTTTCTAAAACATCATGGACAGAATATTCCTGAGAGCACTGTACAAACCCGCAGCGCCACCTGCAGGACCGTTAAAAGCATTCAAATGCTTCAAAGCGGCAAATGCGATTAAGTGCTGAAGCGTGTTACTCGCCCGGTAACTTTTATGAATGGTGGGGAGAATTTGAGATTGCTTAATACTATCATAAAATTTGCAACCGATGTGATGTAATTATATAAATAGAGGCTATAGTCTGACGCGCTACATATCTGCTGTAATAGTACTGTTCGATTTACTGTAAATGCTGTGTTCGTGTCACTTTAATTTGCATTTGGGAATTCAACATTCGTCATTAGAATCGTCTATAAATCTTTTGTTGTTTACAGAGAGAAGTTTCAGTGTCACATGATCATTCAGAAATCATTCTAATATGCTGATTTGCTGCTCAAGAAGCATTAACTATTTAATTATTAGCAATATTAAAAAGAGTTTTTGCTGCTTAACTTTTTTTGTAGAAACAATGATACCACTCAAATATTTGTAGTATGATTTAAAAAAGAGAGAGAAATTAATAATCACACTCATCATACATTAAAGTGCTGAAAAGTGAGTGAAGACATTTAAAATGTTTCAAAATATTTATATTTAATAAATGCTTTAACAAATTTAATAAATATATTTGATACATGCAAAAACTGTGACGGCTTGTAAAAGAGGAGGAAGCAATTGCAGGCAATCAGAAGAAGTTTATTGATATCAGAGTCCAGAATGTAGGCAATGGAAACGAAGGTCTACGGTGGCGTGAGAAGAGCTGGATGGTGAAGTCGAAGGTGAAGGTGAAGACGGTCAATGGATGAAACCAGGAACAGACCGGAACACTGACACGAAGACGACAACACGAACACAATCCAGCACACGAACACGGAAGACGGTAATCCAACTAGGAAGTGGAGACATGAATGAGGATCTGACAACAGACAGAGAGATGAGTGAGTATATGTAGCTGAGTGGAGATGAGGATCAGCTGGAGCGAGACAAATCAACACACAGGTGACAACAATCAACCAAACGAGCACATGGAGACTACGCGAGTACAAAAACAAACACAAAACATGACACGGAGGAAACAATGGATTTCCTACCGTGACAAAAACATGCTGTTCAATGAACTTTCTATTTATCAAAGAATCCTGAAAAATACAATGTATCACCATTTCCACAAAATATGATGCGTAAAACGTACTCGGTTACTAACGTAACCTCGGTTCCCTGAAATAACGGGAACGAGTACTGCGTCGAAGACGCTATGGGGAAAACTCCTATTTCTCCTGAACTGAAGCCTTGTTCAATCACACAGTGAAAACGGCACGGTTGCCATTGGTTTGTTTAGACGTAGCTAGCCTAATAAATCATAGTCTGAAAAACAAAAAAAAAAAAAAAAAAAAAAAAAAAAATGTAAGAACAGGCCTAATAGATTAAAATAATTTATAGTTACTTCTTTAGATTGAGTTCTGCTTAACCTAATTAGCTTTTGAGTTCCCATCACAAATATATATTGAGTTGTCTCGAATTAAACTTTTTTCAAAATGTTGGAGTTAGATGAACTCATTTCATTTAGTGAATTTCAGTGTTAGGTTTTGCAGGCTTAGCTGCCACGAATTCATTCGTTCGTTACCTAGTTTTAGTAGGCCTAAATCATTGAACGAATCATTATATTTTGTAATTACTTATTAAAATCATTATTGCTTAAAATTAATAAATAATAATAAATTAATAAAAATAATAAAACCTGGTGACGTTGTAGAAACAAATTTTTAATTCGAATTATATTCGGAGCTCCGTAGCTAGTTATTAAATAATATCAGTTAAACTGTAGACCTAAACTCACAGCTGTACAGACAACTAGCACAACCAAAATGGGTCTACCGCCGCGCGTACCGCCGCGGCGTTAACTTGCAAGTCAGTCGCGTGTTAAAATTAATTTGCGAAACTACTACCGCAGGTGGCGCGACGAGAGACGGATTGCGAACTGAATGTAATTGTAAAATGAGATAAAAGGAGGAGGTAAAACAACAATAACATTATGATAACATTGTACCATTTTAAAAAACCATTTAAAAAATGTACAGTGAGTTAATTTCAAAAATGTAGGATAGTCTTAGGCCTTACAGTCTACTCATCAAAAATTAAAAGACCTTTACACTAAGGATCTTATGCTTGCTAATGTTAATAAACAGTCATTTAATATAAGGCGATATATACGGATAATACGGATAAAAAAGCTAAATTTTTTCCATTTCGGTTCAGGTCTTGGTTTTGTAAAAAAAATCCGCAGGTAAATTTGCAGCAGATCGAAATGAGAACATGTCCAGCATTTTAGGCAATAATTATTATGTAATTCTGTCACTTTTTAATTCTTGATTTTTCAAACTGCTAACACTTTGCATTTTTTGACTTATGCCTTTACTACTGTGTTACCAAAATTGAGTATTTTCTGTTTCAGCTGTTTGATCGTTGAATGGTGCCGTCGCGCAACCATTCATTGGAAAAAGTAGCCGGTCAAACCGGTGTCCATTCAACTCGCGAGCAGCGGTTCCACGGTTGGACATATGTTTGCTCATGGATTCTTTATTATTTATTTTTTTTCTTTTTTTTTCCCGTTGATCACTGAAACACGCGTGAACGACAAAGGACTATTTTACCTAATGAACTAATAGTTAAGCTTGGAAATAGGCAACATCAAGAATACGGAAACGTTTTTGGATTTTCTCCCGAATGAGAGCCCAGCCTTACCTTATGGTTCGCTTAAATTATTATCCATTCTATTTTATTTATATTTTTGTTTATAGCTAAGGCCTATATCTTATTAGATACTGCATTTGATTTATCCATTTTTAGAATTAAAATTTTTTTCATTCTTGTTCGTGTTCGGATTAAATTTTGTTAAATTTAACGGATTTTTGTGGTTTAAAGTGAGGGGAACGTAAAAATAAGCTGTGGGCACATTATACACATTATTAGGCTAGCCGTTATTATTTTCTGACTGTAAATCAAATGCAAACTTATACATATTACTTATATATATAATATAGTTGTTTTTTTTTTTCAACTCTCCTTAACAATTTTTATCCTGTTTAAAATAAATAAATAAATAAAATAAATAAAAAAAAATGCAGCAAACGAAAAGATTTCATTAATCGGTAATATTGTTACTGTGGGTTCACCAGTAATTAGAATATTATATACTTCAGGAATGATATGGGCCTAATCTAGGATCCAGGTTTTTATTTTTTTAGTTCATTGCATCCTGAAAATGACTTTGTGCGCACATTCACTTCGCACGCTCAAACTGCCTCTGGAGCGTTCTCAGCGTGGACGATTTAAAATGTTTGATAGAAAGGTTGATTCCCATTTTATAAAGGAATCAATTTAAAAAAAAAAATCGAATTATATTGTTAGTCTATAAATGAACTTGTTAACAATATAATTAGAAACTGATTTAACATGCACTGTGACATTTACCCTTTTTTTAATTATAAATCCTTTGAGATTTCAAAGTCAGTCATTAGTATTGAAGTTCCGTTTTTAAAGATGAATATGTAAAACGTCAGTTATTCGCTATAGGCTTCCATATTTTAATTCTTATATTTTGAAATTTTTGAAGAAACAACATGCATTTTTTGTTACCATGGTTCTGTCTTATTTCTTACAGACAAATTTTCTTGGAAAAATATATTTGTCTGTATACTGATTAAGAAATTGCTGCGTATTATAAAATTATTTCTTGCTTACAAACGAGGACCGTATATATGAGAATTGTTCCCATTATTTAGGCCTATAATTAAATGTACAAATGAATAATTAACCTACAAGGACACCACAGCTGAGAATATTTTCAGCCTTCCCCATTCAATAAATTTTGCAGATCATGGAGAGCATTGACCACATATATCACTGAAACAATCTCCATGTGATGCCTATCCATTTACTAGCTCGCCGGGATGCGATAAACAATATGCCGATGTGGGCTATATCATCACGGTAATGTAAAACTGTAAAAACTGAAGGCACCCTACACAAGAGGAAGCTGATAAACAGGGTGTGAGTCCACTCGAGCCTGTATCACCAGGTGGAGCAGTCAGCTGTGCATGAGTTGAATCTGTAATTAAAATGTTTGAAGAGACTCGCGAATTTTAAAATAAGCTGACCATAAATGGCGATGCTTCAGCTCTTCAGCCCTGACTGAAGGTGCTATACGCCTCTGGCCAGAACTTACTAATGCAGAAAGTACAAAAGAGCTGGAAACCTGGGCATAATTCTTCCAACTGTTATGGAAATTAAACAGCTTTGTCAGAAAGTCTGCCTGAGACCTCTCCCCTACCCATTTGTGCGTTTGCTTGAGCAACTGTCAGTTAAAAATAGCCCTCTACTCGTTTTAACAGATTCTATTCTGACAAGCACCTTGTGTTGGCGGCTGTATTAGATCCACGTTTCAAAACAGAATGGATTATTAGAGGTGGTACAGTGAGCAATCGACTCGCAGAGATTACATGAGGAAATGTTGGTGAAGGGAGGCCTTGAGAATGCAGTGAAAGTGTAGACACAGTCACTGAGGCCAAAGTGTTCCCAGAAGGTGCGCATTTAGAAACTACATATGAAAGTAACTCGAGTGTAGCTGACACCGCCATAGGTCAGATGGAAGAGTACCTGGGGCTCAATGAGAAAAAGTCCACAGGAAGACGTACTAGGATTTTGGAAAACCAGTGCTGGATCCCTCCCTCAACTACCCAAGGTCGCCCGCAAAATCTTCAGCATCCCCAGTGGTTCTTTGAGTGGTTCTTCTAAAAATCCAGTAAACATCAAGAGATGTTTTAATCACCGTTCCCATCACAGTTAATGACCACCAGTCCAATTATTAATTCTAGTACAGGAAAGTTGAAAGTGTCAACAATGGCAGCTAGCCTATTTTCACGGAAATAAAAGTTAACGAAAATCAAATACACTTTTTCAGTTTTTGCATTTTAGGTATGTTTGCTAAGGTTAGATTAATATATTTAATACATTTTAATTAATCCAATTAATAAAATTAAGAAGAATGTAAGAATTTCGTTTTGAAACATGATAATTGCTATTGATCAGCAACTCAGCATGAATAATTTTATACAATTATCCAAGAATTTCGGTACAAACAGTAAACAATTAGGCCTACTAGAGCAATTTTATGTCGGAGCGGGATCTGAGCGAGAATTGGTTTACGGCGAGCGTGAGCGGAATATTAACGGAGCGCTTGGTTGGGCGGTTGAGCGATTGAGTGGAGCGCAAGTCTATAGAGCGGAAAACGTAGCGGAGCGTCATACCGCTCCGCTTCACTCACATGCTCTGTTGGCTTCACGAGAGAGAGCGGGAGGTTGCCGCTCGCTCTACACACACGAGACGCGCGGAACTCTCCGCGCACATACTCATTTGAGACGCGCGCGTGCACGCATGCACAAACTCTCCACGCACACTTATATGAGACGCGAGCATACACACAAACTCGCGCACATACTCAATGAGACGTTAGCACACACACACAAACTCTCCATGCACATATTCACATGAGACGCGAGCACACACACATAATACCTTAAAAATGTGGAAAAGTCGATCAAAAGTGTGGGTACATTTCAACAGCGCGCAATGCAGTATTTGCGGTAAAATAATTGCTGCAAAGACCGGTACCATGACAAATATGATGAAGACCTTGACAGTGCACGGACTAAACATAAGAGCAGAAAGTTGCTCCGTCTTCGACTGGTAAATGAAGAGATACCTTGTTGATCACTCTGACAGTGTTTATATTGCAATAAATAATAACTGCCGGTCAAAAATGTGTTGGTTAGTCAGAATTTTTTTTCAGTAAGGATGCATTTAAGTTATCAAAGGTGACATTAAAACGTGTAATGTTACAAAATATTTCATTTTTAAATAAATGCTGTTCTTTTGAAATTTTTTATTCATCAAAGAATCATGAAAAAATGTATCATAATTTCAAAAATATTAAGCAGCAAACTGTTTTCATATTTCTGAAGGGTCATGTGACACTGAAGTAATGATTTTGAAAATTCAGCTTTGACATCACAGGAATAAATTACATTTTGAAATACTGTAT
>NC_056574.1:5996948-5997143 GCF_018340385.1 Cyprinus carpio | reverse complement strand
CGGGTATCGCCTCCGGAACCATCTCGGGCCCCGCATCGGCCTCCGGAACAGCATCGGGCACCGCCTAGGGAATGGCCTCAGGAACGGTCTCAGGAACGGCCTCAGGAACGGCCTCAGGAACGGCCTCGGACTCGGGCACCGCCTCGGGAACGGCCTTGGACAAGGACACCGCCTCGGGAACGACCTCTGCATCGG